>NC_088710.1:70432250-70742862 GCF_963576615.1 Watersipora subatra
ACACTCCTCTACCGGTCCCCAAATTTTCTTCAAGCAGCATAATATGTATATCTGTATCCTTTGCTGGTACCATATATACGTACGTATATATATGAACATCTATGTTCTTACGCTGCAGAGCCTGTATATAATATATGTACACATATGATTGCCATACAGTGAAGCAACATTGATCAAGTTCAAAGGGTACATACTATGCGAGCGCTATTTCCGAGTAGCAAAGTCATGCAACCTAATTGAATGTTTCTGTACGTCAACACAGTTAATGTATGGGGTTGTTATGAGGTTTTCCACCAATAGCATGGTGATCCCACACACAGCGCTTGGCAGCATCGCTAGTGAGATTTGTGGAGTAAGAGATGTGAATGGTATGTTATTACGGAGTGTTAGGGCATTACAGTATGTTATTACGGAGTGTTAGGGCATTACAGTATGTTATTACGGAGTGTTAGGGCATTACAGTATGTTATTACGGAGTGTTAGGGCATTACAGTATGTTATTACGGAGTGTTAGGGCATTACAGTATGTTATTACGGAGTGTTAGGGCATTACAGTATGTTATTACGGAGTGTTAGGGCATTACAGTATGTTATTACGGAGTGTTAGGGCATTACAGTATGTTATTACGGAGTGTTAGGGCATTACAGTATGTTATTACGGAGTGTTAGGGCATTGCAGTATGTTATTACGGAGTGTTAGGGCATTACAGTATGTTATTACGGAGTGTTAGGGCATTACAGTATGTTATTACGGAGTGTTAGGGCATTACAGTATGTTATTACGGAGTGTTAGGGCATTACAGTATGTTATTACGGAGTGTTAGGGCATTACAGTATGTTATTACGGAGTGTTAGGGCATTACAGTATGTTATTACGGAGTGTTAGGGCATTACAGTATGTTATTACGGAGTGTTAGGGCATTGCAGTATGTTATTACGGAGTGTTAGGGCATTACAGTATGTTATTACGGAGTGTTAGGGCATTACAGTATGTTATTACGGAGTGTTAGGGCATTACAGTATGTTATTACGGAGTGTTAGGGCATTACAGTATGTTATTACGGAGTGTTAGGGCATTACAGTATGTTATTACGGAGTGTTAGGGCATTACAGTATGTTATTACGGAGTGTTAGGGCATTACAGTATGTTATTACGGAGTGTTAGGGCATTACAGTATGTTATTACGGAGTGTTAGGGCATTACAGTATGTTATTACGGAGTGTTAGGGCATTGCAGTATGTTATTACGGAGTGTTAGGGCATTACAGTATGTTATTACGGAGTGTTAGGGCATTGCAGTATGTTATTACGGAGTGTTAGGGCATTACAGTATGTTATTACGGAGTGTTAGGGCATTACAGTATGTTATTACGGAGTGTTAGGGCATTACAGTATGTTATTACGGAGTGTTAGGGCATTACAGTATGTTATTACGGAGTGTTAGGGCATTACAGTATGTTATTACGGAGTGTTAGGGCATTACAGTATGTTATTACGGAGTGTTAGGGCATTACAGTATGTTATTACGGAGTGTTAGGGCATTACAGTATGTTATTACGGAGTGTTAGGGCATTACAGTATGTTATTACGGAGTGTTAGGGCATTACAGTATGTTATTACGGAGTGTTAGGGCATTACAGTATGTTATTACGGAGTGTTAGGGCATTACAGTATGTTATTACGGAGTGTTAGGGCATTACAGTATGTTATTACGGAGTGTTAGGGCATTACAGTATGTTATTACGGAGTGTTAGGGCATTACAGTATGTTATTACGGAGTGTTAGGGCATTACAGTATGTTATTACGGAGTGTTAGGGCATTACAGTATGTTATTACGGAGTGTTAGGGCATTACAGTATGTTATTACGGAGTGTTAGGGCATTACAGTATGTTATTACGGAGTGTTAGGGCATTACAGTATGTTATTACGGAGTGTTAGGGCATTACAGTATGTTATTACGGAGTGTTAGGGCATTACAGTATGTTATTACGGAGTGTTAGGGCATTGCAGTATGTTATTACGGAGTGTTAGGGCATTGCAGTATGTTATTACGGAGTGTTAGGGCATTACAGTATGTTATTACGGAGTGTTAGGGCATTACAGTATGTTATTACGGAGTGTTAGGGCATTACAGTATGTTATTACGGAGTGTTAGGGCATTACAGTATGTTATTACGGAGTGTTAGGGCATTACAGTATGTTATTACGGAGTGTTAGGGCATTACAGTATGTTATTACGGAGTGTTAGGGCATTGCAAGATTATTGCATGCCTTATTTAGTTTATTTTATCAAGTGTTTGATTATGAAGGAGACATTGTAAAATATATATTTGTCTTAACTCACAGCCTAAATGCCGTGATACCAATAATTAATTGGTTACTGTGAAGTTGGCTGTACTCTGGGGAGTTGCCTTCTCGATTGTAATCTTTGAATTGACAACTGCAAGCATCCCATTTATTCCTTACGTTACATCTCTACCTTCGTGTATTTACTTCAAGGAATTATATAAACATCAGTGGGTTGTTATTTAGTTTGCATGTTGTACAATGTTTAACAAATATAGTATTATTATGAACACATGTTATCAGAGTCCCGTGAGTGCTGGAAAAAATCAATTTATAGTCAACATTTTCAGTACACCAATCTATAGGCAGAAATAGCTAAACAACAAACAAAATAAAAAACAATAATTCTCACTTCAGAGAAATATGCAACACTTATTCTCCACAAAAGGGAAAATAAGTTTGTCTAGTTTACCGGTAGTTTGCTTGTGCAAACTAGATATATAATATATAGCAGATATATATAGCATATATATATATGCTATATATATAATATAATTATATAGTATATAACATCCAACTGATCAAAGGAGAGTTCGGTTGTTAATAGCTATGGCTGATACGATTGATTCTATTGTTTAAGGTTTCGTTAACAGCGATGGATTTAAGTCAAAACATTAGTTTTTCTTGTTTATGTTCAGATATAACAACTTGTGTGCCGCAGTTGGGTGCTTTGGTTAACTGCAGTTTTGATGTAGTAGTTTTTCTGGAAAGCCTTGTTTTATTTACAGAAAAAATTTTTTGAACGTTTGTCTGTGCTTTCTCAAGATAGCTTAAATTTTATAAAGTGGGAAAATTCATAGGCGAGTTAGTTTGATAGATCTTCTGCAGCTTACAATTTGTGAGGAGAAAACTCTTTTTAAGCAAGTCGATCAACACAATGTAGATGAGTAATGTCATTATAAGTGTGTCTACTTCAGCCCTTCATGTTGATACCGAGGTATTGTCACAAGTCAGACCCCCTTTTCTACTACCCCACTGCTTAACTCAGATGCCAATTTCATGACTGAACACGTAGTCATTGCGTCTAGCACCACTTTGTAAACTATTCTACAGCACTACATTTGTTACCGCTCCTTTGCATTAGCATAGCCTGCATTCGTTCAAGTGTTTTAGCAAGCAGAGCGGGCTATCCCGTGCCCCCTACTCCGCAATCAGCTGATGACTTTCAATGTACACCTGGAACCCAGCCACACTTAGTCTGTTTCTGCTGCATGGAACTTTTTCCTGATCGACGAAACACACCCGGCACTGCGGTGGTGACGTGTAAGTCTTGCATACCTACGTTATTGTATGAATTTCAACTCAGTCCAGTTGGAGTTGTTTTACCTTTTTTTACAACAAGGATCAAACAACCAGTTCGTTAATATCCTTTGTTGCGCTTTACTTTGTTAAATGATAATTATATAAATTTCAAAAGTAAATAATTTTATGCTAATTTTTAAGTTATGTACTTGAAATTACTTTTTTGCAGAAAGCTCTTCGGCTGTGTTATAAGGAGGGTGGAGGGGGCTGGAGGGAAATAAATGAAATTATATAATAAAAATATGAATTTGAAGCTTTAAAACCATGTGAATTCTTGGCAGCATGCCATGAAAAGTTTTCCTTCAATAGTAGGCCTACATGTAGGTGCAACTTTTGCACAGATTAGTAATCACAACCCTAGTTATCAGCTAGTAACTACAAGCACAGGTGAGCTGCATCTCGCAAGGTCCTGCTTAGCTACAGTAATCTTAAATTACCCGCTGGTGTGTATAAAGATGCTTCATCTGGGAAGGTAAGAGTTGTCCACAAAAGGGAAGATAACTATATCTAGTGTACGGGTAGTTTGCTTGTGCAAATATTAAATGGAAATACCTCCCTGACCGCTGACTTTTATCAACATACCATCTTGTTCTAGGTGATATTTGCGCCGGTCACTTTTGCAACCTCTACTGGCGCTGCAGTAATACTGGATGCCAAGGCTGTCTCTCTAAGCTTAAAGGTACAACAATAATAATAGTAATCGAAGACTATAGAGATGAGTTGTATCTTAGTACACTTATTTCATCATAGCACTCTCTCACACGTGATTTCTCTGCCTGATCTATATACAGTATATGTATGTAATCTGCATATACTACATGCTGTTCTGCATTACAGATATGAATTTGGATGATTCTGCCTTGGATAATCTTCTTTTGCAGAATCTGACAGAATCAAACATTCTAAAAGTAGGTATTCTCTTGTTATTATCATATTGTTATTATTATTGCTATTAATACCATATTTGTTTGCAGACTCTAATGTCTCTACAAATTAGCTAAGGGAGCTGTTTGAATGCTGTGTTGGAGGACCCGGTTTATGTTAAGATTTTAGCATGTAATTCTTCAAGATTGCAATGCAAAGAACGTAGCTCACAAGTGGGTGCATGACCTAACTTCATCAGTTTTCATTCAGGAATATCTCCGAGATAAATCACTTACTGTCAAGGACATCGTTCAAGAAACCTCGTCAAAACTTGATACTGGAGAGTTTGTGCTCAACAATGATTTCAATTGCAACTTCACTGGTGAGTCATTCAATGCTAGGAATTTCCAACTGTAACAGTTGATTACTGTTATTGCTTTCTGCTCTACAGGTGCGCAAGATACGCTGTTGCTAATGCTACCTTATCCACAATACTGTGTAAAATGTTCAAGTCTAGAATCCAAACTATGTGCACCATGAAGTCAGCATGATCTGTGACATACTTACAGAGCAATAATATATTAGTCAAGCCTCTTCATACAATTTCCTTGGCGTTTGAATTCAAATATTTGACTCACCAATGAACTAATTTCTACCTATAACTCAGTTTCTCAAACCAATACAGTTTGAAATGTGAAAGCATATTGGAAAATATAAAAACATATAATTCAAGTTTAAACCTTTCCTAGCCCTAGGTTAGAGTAATTTATATCGCATATACACATTACTACCTCTGAATGTACGTTCCCTTCACATCCTTCTTAGGTAAAGGAACAATAAACATATTATTGTATTGATATACTACTTAATTGATTTGTGTTTTACATGAAATTTAATTCCAGCGCTGTACAGTGAGTAACAGTATAATTTATGGAATTATCTGCAGTAACATATAAAGCAGATCTTGAAATGATTTAACTTCGCATGTAAAGATTGGACTGTATTATAATTTGGAGACCTTTTTTACCAATCAAATAACTTCACTAGCAATCCTTGTGTTTAGTAAATGGTCAGTGATCACAGTTAAGGGAAACACAGTTGCGTTTCGTTACAGGCAAGAATGTAAAGAGCAATTCTATCATCTGTTATCGGTGTGGATTGAAAGCCCTACGACAGTTAGCTTACTTTTTTAGGAAAAACATACCGTCTGCAGACCTGCCTGGTCAGTACCTTGGGCTATTTTATACATGAATTGAGAGCACATTCTTTGTTACAGTATCATGTCTCAACGAATAATCCATGTATAAGATGGATTTCTGAGCATAACGCATTAATTTATTGTTTATGCAGCGGAGGTTAGGAGGAAACCTGACTGTTATTGGGGCAAATACTGTAGAACGCAAAAGAAGCCCGGACATGCTCAGTAAGTTACCATAATCTCTATGTAATCTTCTTAGGAAACCATGAACAAACATAGATGAAATGTTAAAAATATCATACATTTGATATTGTTTTCTACGCAGAAAGTTGAACCATATCTGTGAGCAGACGAGATTCACTTCCTAAGGACTCATGCGATGGAATGAATACGATGTGTGAGAATGCAGACACCAAATGTAATGATACAACATGGTCTTACACATGTTGGGTATGATGGGTATGATGTGACAATCAAAAAATTTAAAACTTTGTAAAGAGCTTGATCCTTTCTTTTTTAATTGCGCATGTTTTTAGACATTTTTATTGCGTGTATAAACTGGTATGATTGAAGTACTTTGTGTTGGCTTCGATATGTTTGTAAAAAATAGTACATTCATATAATATTTTTAATACATGTCACAAAATGTTGTTAAATTATGGTGCATAAAATACAAAACAACAGTTCACCTTCAACAGAATACAAATAACTTAATCGTCAGGGGTGGATCTGTCGTCATTGCACAAATGTACGCATACACATGAGATGAATGCCAGCACCTAATATAAGACATGAAAGGGCTTCTGACCACAGAGTTCTGAAGGTCCCTTCTTCATGGAGCTTTTCTGCTGTTCGTCCCAATACAAAATTACCACTGGCCTATGCTACCATCCTAGGGCATGATGCGAATATAGCTGTCAATCTTAGCTCGGTGACGTTGTGCAACGCATTCCGATATCCAGACGACGTTTCTAATCTCCTGTTCTTTGAGCTTAACATACGCGTAGAAGACACCAAACTGGAATTGTCTCATGAATGAGTCCATCATCATCTTCACCTGCATAACCATTGTTCAAGGAAATACTTAGACAGTCATAGTTAGAGAGTTTAGAACAGCACAAATGCATACGTGAGAGTGTGATATAACACTCAACACATCCTGCAAGCATAAGCCATTTGCTACTAATAACACCAGCAATGCAATTACAGCAATGTACAGTTTATAACTAGCAGGTATTGAAAATAATGTAATGTTTCTTTCAATTCTGTGACGATCTCCAATCAGTAAAATTCGCAAGTATTACTACTCAACCGAACGGATTTTTTTTATCTACTTTCAAAGTTTTATTCTTCTTTTAAACACTAAAAAAACATTTCACTCAGAGTGAGTACTTTACCATGTTGATAAGGCTGCACCTCAGTTTGAAAAATGAGTATGCACCAAATTTTAAAAATTTGTTAAAATATTCAAACAAATTGTTCTTCTGAAATGTGCCAATATGAAGAGTTGCATAACATAAAAGCATTCACCAATAAATATTACATTACAATAACTAGTTTATATGGGACAAGATAGATAAATGAATACTTACAAATTTTTTTGCAGTGTTCAAAGTAAAGATTTTATTGTGATACTGAATGCTTTCATGACTGTAAGATGAGTCAAAAATTGGTTTACTGAATTGTCTAGTCTCTCACATGTTCTAGTGTTCCCAAATTTTGCCATTCTTTCACTAAATGTTCTAGACAATGAATCATGTGGTGCTCAGGCTTCAGTGATTTTCTATCAACATAATGATATTAGTTTACCCGACCTTTCAGCCGAACTTTGTAAGATTTAAGCAGCTCAACAATATCACACCTAATCAATATTAATTCACTACAAGTATGTATGTTTTGTTACACCCAACTTACTCATGGCTAGTTTACAAATGCACCAACAAGAAATGATTGTTTTACCACGTCACTCGTTCACATTTCTTATTTATACCAATGAAATTTAAAGGCTTAACCTTTGATTAATTTAACAATAAAATAAAACATAATTTGTATCTGCAATGTAAAAATGTCTTGAGTAAGCTTGCAATAATTATAAATTCTGTTGAAAAATATGCATATTCTCTCACTGGATGAATTTACATAAACTCTCACAAGTTGTTTATCCGGTATGACCTTATGACCCCGAATGATGATTCTGAAGAGTTACGTGGGTTTTTCCACCAGATTGGGTCCCTCCAAGTAAGTAATACATGTAATTTCTCATACTCTTAAAGTTACAACCCTCCTTTTGAAAGACTTACAAGAGAGGAACATACTTCACGCATCTACCAATTCAATCACCCAATGGTGAGCTAAGTGTTGCCCTAAATTCCTCTACATTAACGGTGGCCAACCAGTTAGAGGCTAATAGCCACAGTTTTTACTGTGTAATTCAAAGAGCCACATCATACACATAGACACATGAACTACCCTGGTCACTTCCCCTCGCTCTCATCCACAGAGGCTTCTGCTCTTCCAGATTTACTGTAAATGTCACACATCGACATGATAATGACAAAAACTGAGTCCTCCAGAACTGAGACCACAGGTCAGTTATTTGCAACAATGAACACTCGATGCACTGTGTCACAAACTCTCAGTTCTATACTGAATTCATGTCTACAAAGCTGGATGGATAAAAAGATGCATAAAGCTCTTGACCGCCTTCGGAAGCCTCCGAATGATTGTGCCAATCCGAGAAAGTGTTTTGTATCAAACACAAACCCATACCACTCTGCTTGGCAGACTGATGCTCTAACCAACTGCGCCACTCAGCAACCTTCCTTGGCCGGAAAATTTACTCATTTCCTATGCTTTATGACCCAAAAAGTGGACGGACATCTTCCGGTAGCAATATATATGGAACTCATAATAGACAACTTTATTGATAACTATTACACCGGCAGTTCCTTGTGTCATAGGAGATCATCAAGTGTAATAATTATGTGCACAATTATTCCGCTGCGAGGTGGTAGAGTAGTGCAGTGGTTAGCATGTCGGTCTACAAAATATCGGTGTTCCCTTCCCATGGGACACATTTTTCCATAATGCTCTAAGCATTAAAGTGACAGACGAACAGACATGTCTTTCGTTATAATAAATATTGCCAACGGTACGCCTCCCGATCTCTCATGGCGCACTAGTTGGTCAAGTTTGCTCGCAACAAACTCACCTCGAATTCAAAGAATTTGTCCTCCAGTGTTTTCTCACCAGGATTGTTACCAGCTCCATCAAATAGAGCTTTGTATTCCTGCAATAATAATACACTCACTACTAGAAAAAATACTAAGAGTTCATGATATCAGTTACAATATTTAATTTATTATATTTAAAAAATTTTCAACTAATAATTTTGGCTAATTGACCAGCAAGGTTGTGTATTCTGAGTTTTAGTTGCTTATAACAATTACTAACCATCAAGCCATTGCTACGCATGTGTTCGTTGTACCGCATTTGTAGTGAATATGTCACAGCATTGGTAGTATATATGTACTACCATCAATGTGTTAGTTTTAACTTAGCAGTAACTGGACCCGCATATTACATTAAGAACATATAAGAGCATGCACCGTTACAATCATCGGTTTCATTAGGTAAAAAATCTACTTTTAGCAGTGACAAACAAAAAATCACAATCAGGACTAATTCGAATGTTCTTTTTCACAAAAGACAATCTTCTGTGAAGTTATAATTTTCTCCTCTTGTCTTTTTAGAAGTTTCAAACTTCTGCTAAAAAATTAATCAACTCCGAACTTTAATTACTCGACAATTTCATATCTGACATGTGTAATAACTCAAAATAAGTAATTGCCTTCTCATGCTTGATATAGGCCACATTTATTTATGCTTAATATTGAAAAATCAGCATTAGTGGACACTAGTGCCGAGATAAGACATAGATAAGACAACTCCACTACCGAGACCAGTTTTTCTCATTGTACGACTGATTAGGATAAGACAACTTACAGCATAATATTCAGCCACAGCTCTCACTTGCTCATAATCATCTGCCCGGCTGAGAGAGGCGAGTCCATCTGGATACAGCCTACCGCAGGTTGGATACAGCTTGAACCTGTCATCTTTCGTCAGCTCCGTGTCAAATGAGTTTATTGTTATTATGAAGGCCCTTCTGTCTGCTTCAAACTACAATGGACAAGAAAAACCTTTGCCACACACAGTCATAGCCCTGCATTTACCATGCTTTGATGTAGTATGATGGGTTTGATCTAGATCTATACAGTGCTGATGTAGCAAGTATTTAATAGAAGAACTATGTTTCGTATACTACTAAGCAACTTGGGAAAATCCTAAAATCATTTGGGAAATCCTAAAATCTTCAGTTGTGCATCCGCTGGACAAAACTGACAAGCCAGATAGAAGCTAATGAATTTAATGTTGACTAAGTTGGCATGGGAATCAAATGAGCATGCTGTTTATGATAACAGACCGTGCTGGCAGGTGGCAGGCCATGCTGACAGGCGATGTTGGCAGGGCATGCTGACAGGTTGACAACTAGCTATACCACAATGACAAGGCAACCGTGTCATGTGGTCATGTTAATAAACTGACAATGCTGACAGATAACTCTTCTGACATACTGAACCAGATGATGACTAGACATTCCAACAGTCTAGCAATAATGACAATTATGCAGCAATAGAAACTGCGTAAAAACTCACTGCGAGGGCCTCACACATGACCTCTGCTGTAGTTCCACCCAGTGATTGACAGAAATTGTAGAAATCATCAAGATATGCCTACAACATGAATTACAGTAAAAGATCTTCACCTACCACTGACAATGATATCTCAAATAGCTCTCAACAATGTACGATTCTCTCAATTGGATGTAGCTACCTTGTAGAGAGTGTTTCGAATTATCTCTATGTTCATCTCATCCAGATCTTGCTCGGAGATACAATCAATGAAGTAGGGAGCTACAAGCAACACATCCTACAGTTTCATGTTATCAATAAATGTGGATATGCGTGAACATACTATATGTATCAAATAACACAAAAGGTAGTATATGTTTTGATAGCATCATTACAAAAAATAAACACAATAAAAAGAAAAATGCCTACAAATTTAGAACCTAGTTACGGGTTGATGTTAAAGGCATCTTTTCAGCACCCGATAGATACTTCATCATAACTTAAATAGCTAATGTCAGCAGAATAGCCAGCCAAAAGCAAACTAGCAGCATCATGGTCATGGTGCGGAACAAAATGAACTTACCGAGAGGAGTGTCTACAAGCACAGCATTGTACAGCTCACTAGGCGTGGAGGCAACGTGTATGGCCTCCATCTGCTCAAAGCTGCCTAGAGGATGGCATTTGGGAAGAAGTTCAGATAGCGGTCGCTGATGCATTGTACCGGTTACCAGCAGTACGATATTGTCAATCATATAGCTGTAACTGCAACAAACCATGCGTTCAATTTTAGGATGTACTTTTGATGTTGAAATAAAAATTGTTCTTTAAAACCAACGATTTGCACACGGTTCATATAACTGGCCTCAAAAATTCTGGATAATCTTAACAAACAGCGAAATAAATTAATACTTACGTAATATAATCAAGGAATTTTGAAAGTGGTGGCAGCGATTGATTTCTCAAGTGTTCAAACTCGGCAACCAACTTTTCTTTCAGTCTGTCATCAATGGTGGATACTGCCAAGGGACTCGGCTCATTTGCCAAAAAGTTGCCATAATCTGTGCTCTGCAAGCTCAACTTAAGATCTAAAGACAAAGGTTAGAAATTATCCAATCATCACACCAAAATTAGAATGCCGTCAATTCACTTAGACATGATTTTAAACCTGTAATAGTTGTCAAATAATAATACTAATAATAGATTAGCTACTAACTGTTATTGCAGACTAGACCTTCAAACCCCTTTATGATGTCAAAAATAGCACTGCTGAGTAAAATTTACATACACATATTTTATTTCGTTCGGTTATTATTAAATAATTATGCATAAAACTTGTCCACAAACTACGTTTACAAGTTAGATGCTATGAATCACTACTTACTCAAAGTAAAAAGCATGTACATACGGTTGTTTTTGGAAACTTTAAAACCTTGTTGCAAAGCGCACACTAAACTATAGCCTTATGCCATTTAGCTAACAAATATATTTACCATAAATTAAACTCAACCCTACCCGAAGACCATTTTCGGAATTATTAAAAGGCAGCCAAGAGTTTTGTTTTTAGGTACGAAATATAGACTGAAACGTACAAAGCTGCCTTACCTTCTAATGTTTGACATTCAATAAGATTTTGGTAGTCGCTATCCCTCAAAATTCCAGACTTGAAGCCCCTGACTAAGCCTTCAAGGTAGCCGTGGTCGATGTTAAAATATGCATCACCCATTACGATCAAGTGAACTCACAAAAAATAAAAATCTATACACAGTGATCAGCAGGATATCACATGATATGTGTCCGTCGTTTCATCATCGATCCTTCGGTATAGCACTATCAGTTCCATTATATTTTATACGTTGTTCGAGCAGAGTCTATTTTACCGAGTCTCTAAAGGGACCAATAAAGATTTACATATAAACCAATAAACAAAGATCTTACAAAATTTTTGTTTCCTGTTTACATTGGAGATCCTTGACATTTTGTAAAACTGAGCAGTGATTTGTACAAATTCCGCGCTCAGTTTCACTCAACATGATGTCTGTGTGACCATAAAATGTGTAAAATAAATAAGTGAGATTCTTTTTCGAAAAATCAAAGTATCTAATTTTTTTGGACAGCTATATGCGAAAACTTGAAAAAAAGTATATTCTTCATTAGTATCTTCAAAATTCGACTCTATAATCAGCGGTTGAGGGGCTTTTCTTTTTTTCAAAATTGTTTGACAGCAGTAAGCTTGTTATTAAACTATTTTAAAAAGTTGCATTTTATTTTTTACTTTCAAAAAGTACAATGAATAAAGCTACTTCTAACAAAAAAGCTGTGCCATTAGCTGGAAGCAAAAAAGGAAAAAAGAAAGTTAAGCCTAAAGTCTCAGAAGCTTCTGGCAGAGCACAGCTAGATTCACCAAATTTAAGCGCTAATTCACAAGCTATTAATGAAAACACACAGAGTGTTAGCAACAGACAACTGCAATTAAACACAAATGATGAAGCTAAAGATTTGACCAAGTCTTTGAACGACGCATCATCAGATTATCCGAATCAAACTCCTTCAATCGATGATGCTGCTGACAGTAATTGTAAGTGACTGTTAACAAAACAATAAAGCAAATGTAGTTTTATGAATTTTAGTCAAAAAACGCATCAGATAAGCCAAAATGAGAATTACATTAAAATAAGGTTAGTTTACCGATGTGTTTTATGTGAAAAATATTTGCCTAAAAGTGTTTTTCATTATCTAAACCACACAGTTTTTTCTATATCAATTAGTGTGTTGCTAGCTAATTTTTAAATTTATCACTATGATGTCATCTTTAAAACTGATTGGGTTTTTTATTAAGATTATAAGCTACAGCAAGAGCTGAAGCCTGTGGAGACGATTAGCCTTTCACTACTTGCTAGAAGATGCATTTCTGTCTACAAGAACGTGCGTCCAGAGCAAATGTAAGTTGGTTTGATATATATAATTACTGACAATTTAGCTTCTGTAGATACACAAGATTAGCATTAGTTTTGTGTAAACTACAATTTTGTTCTTATACTTCTACTCTTCTTTGCAGCCTTTAGCATCAAGGCATAATGGAGTCAAAACATCAGTAGACCAAGTTTTACATTTTGTTTTATTGTTTGCATACGTATTTTAGCTGAATTTGTAATTCTAAACAAGTTTTAGCAGAAAAGAAAAACGTTTTTAAAAAATTATTAATGAAAAATAGATATTTTGTGATCAATTAAGTCATATTAAAAATGCTCACACGTAGGTAAGTAAAACAATGATTGCCAAAAGTTAAAAATCTATCATCATAAAATTTTTATCATACTTTGAATGGCTGTCATTTAAGCAATGAGATAACCAACTTGACTTTTTGTTTGAAACATCAAAGTATTCTGGTAATACCTAACTTAAAGCTGTAATGTCATTATGTTACTAGAATGGAAATGCTCAATGAAGTAACTCATGTGAGATTGGATCGCGAGAACATCAAAAGGATAGATGGTTTAGAGCTGCTAGGCCAATGTGTTCGAAATCTTTATCTACAGCATGTGAGTCATTTTTGCTATTTTAAGTTAAATCGACAGTGGGCTGTAATCGAGTCAAACATTGTCAGGCCCTAAAAATGGTTCTTATTCTTTCTTTACAATTTGCTCATGAGGTTGAAATCTAACTAGCAGTCAGGCAGTAATATTACAGATGTCACTTATTAAGTGGTCACACAATTGTTTTTCACGGTTTTGTCACAGCAGATGTCAAGTCAACATCACACATGATTTTCTCAAATTGTTTTGTTCCACAAATATGTCACTTACAGTATCTGAGCTACACAATCGTATAGCATAGTAATATCACACAACTGTATCATGCACTCATGTCATATTGTCATGACTTACAATCATGTCATTTGGTCAAGTCTTGCACTCGTGTTACACAGCCGAGTCACTCACATCATGTGATCATATCGTGCTTTTATACCATGTAGTCGTGTCATATATTTGTGTTATAAGGTCATGAAACTCCTTTAAATCAAGCAGTTGTACCACTCATTTCATCACATAGTTATGTAATGTAGTCGTGTCACGCATCATATCATGCAGCAGGTCACGCTCTTGCACCCTTAGCTTTACCACTAATTTGTCTGATGCAATGGTGCCGCTCAATATCACATACTAAGTGTTGGATATTTTAGAATGAAATCGATGAGATAGCTGGCTTGGAAACTTTAACACAATTAAGATTTCTTACTCTGAGTCACAACAAGATCAAAGAAATATGCAACCTCAAGAACACAAAGCTGGGTTTCCTTGACCTTTCTCATAATTCCATAGATCATCTTGATGTAGGTAAGAAAAGGTTTTACAAACATTCAATACCGTCTTTGTGTAAATCTGGCTGTTTAGTAAGTTACCCTCACGTATATCACTTCATACTAAAGCCAAACATTGGAGGCAGAATATCATGCAGTAAAGGTTGCAGTTGTCTATCCTTACATGCTATATAGCATCAAAGCATAGAGTATTTGCTGCTACAACCTTTACCAAACATGACAATGCTGAAACAAGTATTGATGAATATTATGGTTAACTGGTCAAGCTATTTGCCAATGGCTGCTGTTTTATTGTAATCTATCCATGTACCTGTGAAAATCAATGTATGTTTTACTAAATATCAATGAAAACATTTTATTATGTAAATTAAAAATTGTCTTCAAATTTGTAAATGCATTTTACCAAAATATCAAATCAAAAACAAATTTTTTTTATTATTTAAAGAAGCAATCTGAAGAGCAATTACATGATTGTTGTAATAACAACCAGTTGTAAACTGAAAATATATTCTTACGTATAAATGTATTGTATTAGGCTATGCTTGTATTTACCGATAGGTAGATGTAATTATAAAAACTACTAATTATAACTGTCATACAATGACAACTATACTACACACCTGTCAGGTATTGCCTGCTAGTCTGTCTTTATCACCCTGACACAAAACATTACCGATATTCTGCGCATGGTATATGATTTATTATTTAACAGATGAGCTGCCTGCTTCCTTGGTCATTCTTAACTTGGAAGGAAACCCGTGTCAGCTTCAAAGTGGCTATAGAGGCAGCATTTTGAAGCGCTGCCATAAACTTTCTCAACTAGACGATGAGCTTCTTACAGTTGAGGAACGACGAGCGGCTGATCATGAAGTCTCCAGCGAATCAGAAGAAGATGAACAGAATTCTGCTGAGATGACTAAACCGTACAACTATAACAAGCCATTCGATGCAGAGATCATAGGTATGCACCAGGGCTGCGCTTGCGGGTGGCTAACAGAATTGAGAGTGGACATATGTCATAGAGCCAAGGCTATAAGGAGTATAACAAATACATGTTTAAAACCTATAGGCACTAAACAATATTACACATTTACCATAGACATAGGGAACAGATAGTAAACTTGTCTTTTAAAAGTAAGAGGTCTATTACATAGTAGCATGGTAAGCTAAGCCTTCTACGATTATCTTTCTAATTAACAAGTGTAAACCTCTAATAAACATGAAGGTTCTGTCGAGATGGGAATAGTGGCAGATGGTTACTTGTCACCTCTTGTCTGTGTAACCCTACTTCTCTAAGAAATGCAAGAGAAAGGTTAGCTGCCATCATGAGTCCTTATCTTAAGTCCTTTATTCTAAATTTGTAATCAGTTTCCCTGTACTGCAACTCTAGCATCAGTCTTATAGACCATCTCGCTGTTCATGAAGTCAAATGTAGTGTGATAAAAGTTGCTGCTAGACATGGTATATTCTAATATCAGTGGCCAGCTAGTTGTAAGCTAAGTGATGCTGCTGCGCTTGCTATGGCAAGACAACTCTCGGTTGAGTTTATGAGGTTTGCATGAGCTTGGCTTTCTCAATTAACTGGCCAAAGAGATGAGCTTGTAGCATTTGAGTAAGCTCATCTTGTGCCTGGTGTTTGTTGGTCAACCGGATGCTACAGCCAGACATTAAACATGCTTAGCGTGAGATGAAAACAGGAATCTACGTCTCACATTCTCAAGTGTCTCAGTAACTAGACAACTACTAATTAGTAACTCATTACAGAACAGGCTTCACCTCACTTCACTAAAAAACTATATTTAACTATCATAGTTTATGCTTCGCGGCTTGAAACAAATTATTGTATGAGACGCTTTCTACACTCACAAGTTAGTCGATAGTGTGATACCCACTTACTCACAAGTTAGTTGACAGTGTGATACCCACTCACTCAGAAGTTAGTCGATAGTGTGATACTTACTCACAAGTTAGTTGATAGTGTGATACCCACTTACTCACAAGTTAGTTGATAGTGTGATACCCACTTACTCACAGGTTAGTTGATAGTCTGATACCCACTTACTCACAAGTTAGTTGATAATCTGATAGCCTCTTACTCACAAGTTAGTTGATAGTGTGATACCCACTTACTCACAAGTTGGTCGATAGTGTAATACCTACTTACTCACAAGTTGGTCGATAGTGTAATACCTACTTACTCACAAGTTAGTTGATAGTGTGATACTCACTCACCCACAAGTTGGTCAATAGTGTGATACCCACTTACTCACAAGTTAGTTGATAGTGTGATACCCACTTACTCACAAGTTAGTCCATAGTATGATACTCACTTAATTTAAGTTACCCTCTCTTGTACTCTTTTTATTATATTTTCTTGATTTGGTTAGAAATTTGTTAAGTTTAGTTCAAATCTAAAGTTGATAGAGATATTTATAGCACTTTTGCTGTTACACTTTTGCTGATAGTTACCATGGAGTCTTTCCCCTAACATTAAGCTGAAGGACTTTGGACTTATGTTTTCAGGAGTATTTGATGATCTCTCGTCTGACTTGTTTCTCCGCTGCCAGTCCCGAATTCAAAATGTTTTTGATGAGCACAAAGCCAGGGTTTTGAGTTTAGAAAGAATTAAAGCTGAGTCATCTCTTGTCATGGAAGAAGGTGCTGCTTCCAATCCAGCCTCAAGAATATCGTCGAGACTAGACAGCCCTGATACAACGGACAGCTCAAGGCCTGACACAGGAAGTATAAATTTAGAAAGCCAAGGATTTCTTGATAATGGCCTCTCTGATAACCCTATTAAGCCAACATTACGGAGCCACCCATCTACCCACCCCTTTTTATCAGCAGAGAACTTTGATAGCGTGGGTGTTGCTGCTTCAGATAACCCTGTAGATAGAGCAGCTATAAGACGAGGCCAACCTATAGAAAGCGGAGAATATTTTGCAAGTAATCTTGAGTAACATTCAAGTTGCAACAAATTATTGCCACAGACATTTTACTCTTGCTGTTTATAGTTTCTTGTTGACTTGTGTGTTGTATTTGACCACATTTCAAGCTATCCATATGGTTTGGAGTTTGTTTACTAGCAGTTATGTTTCCACCTGACAAGCCTATGCCAAAGAACATTAATAACTAAATCTTAAACGTTGGCAGCAGATCAAATAAACAGTTTTATATTGCAAACAAGTCAACTAGTTTTCAGTTGTGCTACAAATTTAACCTATTTTACATGAAGAGAATGACTCGGCAATTTCTTCTTAATAAATATTTTAAATCCAGTTTTGTAGTGACATGAATTTTGAGTGTTAGGATGGTTGGCACATTTATACTATATTGCCAAAGGGATATGTAGCAGCTCTTAAAGCACTGAACAGCAAAAGACAAGAAAGCTGCAGAGAGCTTGGGAAGAGTGGTTAGTTGACATCTTGGTTTGCTTATCTGGCAATTAGAAGAGAATGTAGATTGTTGTACAAGACATCACAATATAATATATTACAGTGTATCTTGTAGTATCAGGTGATACCGTGCATTATATAGTATCAGGTGACGCAGTATATCATATAGTATCAGGTGATACAGTGTATCATATAGTATCAGAAAATACAGTGTATCATATAGCATCAGGTGATACCGTGCATTACATAGTATCAGGTGACGCAGTGTATAATATAGTATCAGGTGATAAAGTGCATCATACAGTATCAGGTGATACAGTGTATCATATAGGATCAGTTGATACAGTGTATCATATAGTATCAGGTGATACAGTGTAACATATAGTATCAGGTGATACCGTGCATTATATAGTATCAGGTGATACCGTGCATTATATAGTATCAGGGGGCGCAGTGTATCATATAGCATCAGTTGATACAGTGTATCATATAGTATCAGGTGATGCAGTGTATCATATAGTATCAGGTGATGCAGTGCATCATATAGCATCAGGTGATACAGTGTATCATATAGTATCAGGGGATACAGTGTACCATGTTGTACCAGGTGAAACAGTGTGTTATATAGTACAGGTGAGACATTGTGTCATATAGTATCAAGTAATATAGCAAATCATAATTTATTGTTATATGAAAAGAATGTGAATTCATAGCACACACGGTAACACTACACTGACAAATAGTGAGAGAAGCCAGTATTTCTCTGCCCGCTGTCACGGATGCAGTTAGCTAAGCTACTTGAAGCATTTTTACAGCAGCCATCCAGCAATCAATAGAAGCGTGGCTGTGACAAAGCTCCACTTAATTGCCCCTGCAGAACCTGCAAAGACAAGATGAAATCAAAAACTGGTAGCAGACTTCTTGTGTCGCATCACAGATGAACAAGCTCCTGACCAATTGTCACTCTTTAGTTATATGAGTTCGTCTTTTTACTTACTGACTGGAACGAGGATCATCTCCACATCAAAGTTTTTGGACTTTCGCGCGTCTCTGTTAACCTCGATGGTTAGATAACGAGACCTAGCCACAACAGTGCTATTCGCTGTGATTGGCTTTGACTTGCTCACGGTAAGCTAGAAGAACGCAGACTTTTGAAAGATAAATACAACATGCGAGATTACAAGAAAGTTACGTTATTAACACAACTAATACGGTACACTGTATTCTGTGCTTACAAGCTTCTTGCCGACTTTTGGAGTATCTGAGTCATACAATATGATGGATACGTCATCAGCGCTGATTTTCCTTTTAATGGAATCAAACCTGAAGAAGACAGGATGTACTCAGTATTTTTAATACTAAAAATAGTCACTCAACAAGTAACAACGATCACCATTTATCTATACCAGTAAAGTACCCTAGTAAATTAAAAAAAATTGTAATAATAACAATAAAAATTCTAAATAACAAAGCTGCTTTTTATGTCCAGTCTATATTTTGTGAGGAGAAACTGCTGCACATTGGCCTTAATTCTATTAGAAAATGTTATTAAAAATTGTGATGAGAGAAAAATTAATGTATTATTTATAATATGTCTGTGTATTTTAATAGATGTTTTAGCGAGTAAACAAGTGAAAGGCAAAGTAATGAATAGCATTAACACAATCTATTAGTCTGATATGTATGAATAAATTTATAACTAGTAAAGAGAGTTGTGAATCAAGAAATACTCAATTTTAACTTGCTAGTAACAGCAGGACTGACAAGTACAGAAAAAAGAATTAAAAAAAACTATGTGATGATTTTCACAAGTAAACTACTTTTCAGAAATATTTAAGCATATTTTATAACCAATTGTAATTTTCAAAATAGCAACATTTTTAGTTAAAATTTATTATTAAGAGAATATCATTCTTTGAAGCCTTAATTGAGATCACGCTTTAAAAAAAATTATTGGTATTTCTCAGTGTTAACCTCAATTAGATCAGAATGCAACGCATCGCAAAACATAATTCTAGAAAACTTTATTTCTATGACTATTACTAATGTGGATGTCTATATGATATGAAAGTAATGTGAACGCGCATACACAGACATGTGTTTTGTTAATACATGAACTATTTTATATGCATTAGTCTCCTCTTGACAGACTTCTGGTTTGTTAGTTTTAAAGCTTTTACTAAAAAGGTTTGTTATGGTGAGTTTGCTATGACCAGCTACGAGTCTAGTCAAATCTATATGATGCCTTATTTCTTCATATTACGCGACACGGTTTCAAGGAATGTGGGTACCAAATATAGACGGTAAAGCTGCTGATTTTGTTATGCACAGCCCTAAATATCTTGATAACATTCCCACCTGACTTGTATGTTTGGCTTAGTTGTAATCAAATCAGTTTTAAAGGTCATCAGGCAGCGGTCAGGTATGGTGTTGAAGAAGTCTTCAAAGCTGATCCGAAGTTTACTGTTGGCTCTCTGAAAATCACAGTTGCTCTGTCGTCGTAGCCCAAAGAATCAGCTGTATATCCAGTTCTGGAGCAGTACTTGGCCGTGTTAAAATTGTAGACTGCAAGCACGGCAAATGTTGGATAACTACTTGAAAGTGAATTTAGTAGTTGTCCTCTAATGACTACAGTTCTATGAGCTACATGTCATGAGATATCCAGACTCCTCTTTGTGTCATGTTTTATTAAATGTTTTATTAGCAATACTACAGCAATACTCAACGAACATTAATAAAAAAAATTTCTGAGTTGCAATAATCTCAGTCATAATCATACACAAAATATTTTTGTAATTTTTGAATTTAGGAAAAAAATTTAAAATGTGAAATATGCTACTGACAAAAATCAGTTACCTTTTGTTTCTCCGTATGTCAGACCCAAAAAGACAACAATAAAAAACACAGACTTCATGGCAATGCTGGGATCTGTTTCAGCGCGACTGTCCTGTTGGATGGAGAACAAGCAACTGGCACCCCATAGATCATTGTATTTATTTGACAAGTTTATCAAACTCCTCTAAGTGCTGATAACGATGACAAACCTTTTGCTATCTGCCCTAACTTTGGCAGTGCCTTTTGCTGGCGCCAAGACTGTTTGACAAACATGTTAGTCACTAAACGCTGATGTCATGTTTCTTGAATTTCATTGTTAAGTACAGAACATGTGTATTTCTCAAACCACCTAGTCATGGGTATTAAAAAGCATTGATGGTTCTAAAATAGTACCATCAGGTCATCATGTCAAGTATACTAGACAAATTTGAAACAGAAATGAAAATTTTGTTGTTAATACTGTCTTTTCCAACAACTTTTTTAAAAGCGGAATTTTATAATTAGGAAATATTCTTACTACACAATGGTCTGTGACAGTATTCTTACCGACAATATTCTCATGAGATAAAAGTAATGACAAGCTATCCACAAGCGGTATATATGAGCAGAATGAGTAACAATAGCTTTAATGTACGCTCTCCTCATGAGTCATATCGTATCAGGTGATACAGTATATTATATAGCATCAGGTGATACGGTGTACTGTATAGTATTAGGTGTTAGAGTGTATCATATAGCATCAGGTGATACGGCGTAGCATATCGTATCAGGAGATGCAGTATATTATATAGCAACAGGTGATACGGTGTATCATATAGTATCAGGTGATAGAGTGTATCATATAGCATCAGGTGATACGGTGTAGCATATCGTATCAGGAGATGCAGTATATTATATAGCAACAGGTGATACAGTGTATCATATAGTATCAGGTGATAGAGTGTATCATATAGTATCAGGTGATACAGTGTATCATATAGTATCAGGGGATACAGTGTACCATATAGTATCAGGTGATGCAGTTTGATTCCTTTCGAGTGGTTTTGGGTGGCATACTTTGTGTTAGAGGTTCCTAATGCTAGGCTCTTAATCACATAAATGTTAAGTTCTAACATTCTCATTCCTAACTCTCAATAAACCCTACTTTAGTGAAGGCAGAGTTAGCAGCACTCTGCTTCTTGAGTTTTGGACAAGCTGCATCATAGATGTATGGATGTTTTAATCATTGATTTTTTTCATTGATTCTATCGAACCTTTAAAGACATTCAATATTATCAATATTATTATAGCATAGCAGCAAAGAAAATATGTCATAGTCAGCGAGCAGAGTTAACGAGATTATCAGATAATCTTCATCTGAATAAGCTTATAATTAAACTGCAGTAATCTAAAACATGTTGGTGGTGGGTCTCTCAAACATGTTGGTGGTGGGTCTCTCAAACATGTTGGTGGTGGGTCTCTCAAACATGTTGGTGGTGGGTCTCTCAAACCTGTTGGTAGTGGGTCTCTCAAACATGTTGGTGGTGGGTCTCTCAAACATGTTGGTGGTGGGTCTCTCAAACATGTTGGTGGTGGGTCTCTCAAACCTGTTGGTAGTGGGTCTCTCAAACATGTTGGTGGTGGGTCTCTCAAACATGTTGGTGGTGGGTCTCTCAAACATGTCGGTGGTGGGTCTCTCAAACATGTTGGTGGTGGGTCTCTCAAACATGTTGGTGGTGGGTCTCTCAAACATGTTGGTGGTGGGTCTCTCAAACTCTGCGACTTGTTGACTCTTTATAAATAAATAATAAAAGAGTTTTTTAATAATAGTTCTAATTAAGACTGATTTTGAACTGCTTCTAAAATGTGCTCCAGCTCATAGCTACCATGTGTATATACTTGTATGGAATGAGCTTCACCTACATGAACATGTACAGAATCACCGATGTATAAATGGGTTTCTAAATCATGTACTCCAAAAACTGAACTTAACTAATAACTATCTCAACATCACATAACCTTCCAGCAAATCCCTTTCTAACATGAGATATGTTCACACAGATGTGTTGTGTTACACAATACACAATAAGCCAAGAATATATTATAAGTTCTTGGCAATAATAATAATAATTATAGGCTTCCTAATACAATTCTTGTTGTAGGGTTTAAGAGCTGTGAGCCAGAAATCATCTGAATAAAGAATTTTAGAAAAAAAGACACTGTTTTCATGTCAGTAATGATAACCCAAATATGTTTGCAAATTATTCAGGAATATTTCGATATAAATTATTGCATCACTTGTAGGAAACTTGCTAGCATGAGGGCAGCGGCTCGCACAAAACCAATGATTTGTAGAAATAGGTGCAACTGGAAAGGCAATTGTACTCACTTCAACGTCTGCTATAGAATGCATTAAGTGCGCAGTGTTTGCTATTTTAGATTACAATTTTCATACGATGTTCACGCTTATTTCTGAAGAGTCCACGATTTTGCACACATTTTTGTAATATCTAAGAAAATACTAGCTAAGCTGTACGCAGAGTCGAAGTAATACTCCTCAAACTCAGTTAACTCTTTCCTTCAGGTCACTCCATCAGTCTGTTGGATTTATCTTCCCTTGCTGGAATTTGGCCACTCAGCAAGGAGTGGTCAGCTGTACAACTAGTTCCTTGCTATCACCAGTCAGGACCTAACAGCACAAGTTATTTTGTATATAGCCTTAGTAAGTCCTGAGATTAGCAGGAGGCATCTCATACGCCTCTTTACCCAGTAGATAAGACAGCAACAACTAAGGCTACAGTGGTAGCATATGTTAGTGCATATTAATATTGGCACAAATTAATTCTAAAAATATCTGAAGATCTATACCTGAATCAACCTGCTGACTTTTCACTTTGGTATTTAGTAATCATCATTTTTTGTAACAACTTGTCAACTTTTACCTAAAATGACCAACAGTTTTAAATGAAAAGTTGTAAAAGTTTTACAAAGATGTGGGAATTTTTAATAGTGATAGTGTAAAGGAAACTGCACTTTACTCTCCACAAGACAGTCAAATGAACACATCGAGTGTTAACCACCAAAACTATATATATACATGTATTTAATAAATATACATATACATAGGCATGCAGGAATGGCATGCAGTGAACCAAGTGCGAACATGCGGGGAGCATGTGCGCAGTACGACTCTGCTGGAATGTTCTAAACAGTCTCATTTTATATGCTTCTTTTCACGGTAGGCTCCGCCTCCTGCTTGTCACTTCCCTCCATCTTCCTTTGCGATGTAACTCATGTACCTGACCCTATGGTGGCTGATCGCGGCCATTTAAAAACCTTGTAATCTCGACCTGAGAATTATTACATTTCGCCCGTGATGTTTATAATCTCAGGTCGAGAACACGCGAATTTTACCTGACATTGCGTCGACGTCGTTCATTCTTAAAATCTGCTTGTTTTCGACCCGAGATTATGAACATCTCAGGTGAAATGTAATAATTCTCAGGTCAAGATTACGAAGTTTCTAAATGGCCGCGATCAGCCACCAAGAAATCAGCCACCAAGATTTTTTGGTTTGCACCAAGAAATCTCATCTTTTCAGACCGCAGTGTTAGAGAGAGTTTGCTAGTAAAGAGTTTAGTTAATGTATTAGGTTTCAATGTCAGTAGCTGTCACACCAGACTCAGCCTGAGTTGATTATACGATATTTCTATTGGTTTTAATTGTGAAGAAACATGTAGGCATTCAGCCGGAGAAAAAAATGGAACATTTAAAATGTTCTTCAAAATATAGTAGAATGTAAGTTTGTGTGAAGAGACCCACAAGTATGCTAACAAGTATGCTAACAAGTATGCTAACAAGTATGCTAACAAGTATGCTAACAAGTATGTGAGGCAAGCTTTAGGAAGAAACACTGCATTAATTATATTGGTGGAAGTTTGAACGTTTAAACCACAAGTATAAATGGTCTAAACATTGACCACTTCTGATGTAATATGTTTAGATATACTTAGTTGAGCCTCAAATGAATCGGCAAAGTTTTGTCAATTATGACCCAAGCACAGAAGATTCTGTGATTAAGGTAATAGGAGGACCAGAAAGTTGGTGTCTGGCTGGCTGCCACTACATTAAGCTAAAACTTGGGCTAAAATCAGGAAAAAGACACAATGTTACTTCATTTCAAAAATAAATTCTAAAAATTGGACTTAAAATATGCGCAAAGCATTAGTAAGGACAGCAATTTGATGAAGATTCTACATTTGTCCATGAACACGCACCAAAGTAGCGAACCTACACTTCACACCGATGGTAACAAACGCTGTCGACAGCGATTGCTATGTGCTGCCACTAAATAGAGTGTAAAAATAGGGATCTGCCACCAACAACAAAATTTTGATGGAAAGACCCTTATTGCTTAGGCGTTAGCTCTTTTTTAGAAAACCGTATAGTAATGCATTGACAGAGACAAAGCTTTAGCTAATTACAGCAAGTTTAGTAATACAGGTACTAAGTGTAGTGATTTATCAGCTGTCAACTCAGAGCAAGCTCTTTTAACAATGCACAGATGCTACAAACTTTATTCTGCCGCTAGCTGACAAATTTGTCACAGTTGTGTAGTTGACATTCGAATGTGCTTAGTTATTATTAAAAACAATTGTTCTTGCATTTGTAAAACAATTAGGTAATTCTATTGATATACCTCACTCTATAACAAAAGTTCCTCAACTCAAATGGATCTTAGCAAACTGGATTGTAACACCAGAATGTTGAATGTTTATACCAGATTACAACAATAGGTGACTGTTCTTTGAAAATACATCAGTCAAGTAGTTGGATATGCTATTACTACACACATACGGAGTAAGAAGAATAGCACTTTAAAAACACATTAAATTACACAGCTAGATCTTACCAATACTTCACATAAAACATTTTATCATGTTTGCTAGTACACAGCTGCTAGTACATAGCTGCTAGTACATAGCTGCTATGATTGAAGTGCAAACGAATGACAACCAAATATAGTCCAATAGTATCAACTGTCTTACAGCTACTCTTTATAGCCTGCACTCCCATCAGCTTAATGATCATCAAAATTAGCAGTCTTTATCAGAATGTGGGACAACTGATTAGACTGAGTAGATGACTCCACAGTTTTTACCTACTTAATGCACGCACGACAATTCTATCTGATTTTGGACTTTGTCACTGCTGCCTTTATGTATATTCATTTTCATTGTCAGAGTCATTTGGTACTGACACTGAAAATGAACACTGACACTGACACAGACCCAGACACCGACGCCGACCCAGACACCTGCCACGAACATGCCACGGTCACAAACACTGACACGAACACGGATACGGACACTGACACAGAGACTGACACTGACCCAGACACTGACACGGACACTGACACAAACACTGACACAGACACTGCCACAAACACGGACACTGACACAGACACTGACACAGACACTGACACTGACACAAACGCAGAGACTGACACTGATACAGACACTGACACAAACACGGACGCAGGCACTGACACAGAAACTGGCACAGACACGGACACTGACACAGACACAGAGACTGATACAGAGACTGACGCAGAGACTGACACAGACACTGATACAGACACTGACACTGACACAAACACTGACGCTGACACAGAGACTGACACTGACACTGACACAGAGACTGACACAGAGACTGACACAGACACTGACACAGACACTGACACAGACACTGACACAGAGACTGACACAGAGACTGACACTGACACAGAGACTGACACCGAGACTGACACAGACACAGACACTAAATCCTGTATGCACCCCCATTTTACACCTTTCCTTTCTTCTTGACTCCCTATTCTTCAATTTTTTTCGCTCTCTTCTAATCCTTTACTTGCTCATTGTTTCACTGTTTTGGTCTATTACATTTCCACATGTTTGCTCTCCTGCTCTCTCACCCCAATCTTAGTTTATAATTATAAATAACAGAATTTAGTTGAAACCAAAACAAATTATACTTGTAAAATGGAGGTGAAGAAATGAGTTAACACAAGTTAATTACTTTTGAACTTTTAATATGTTACATTTACAAATAGTATAGTAAGAAACCCAGATTTTATGGCAAAGCTTATACTTATTTTCCATGGGACTATTTTGTTATTCCGAGAAGTAGCTATAAGTATTGATAAAATAATCTATACCTAGTAGTATACTTTGGTAGCCTGTTTGACGAAATGATCTGATGATGTCATGTCATTTACACTTTCATTGCTTGATACATTACATATTGAAAAGCCTGTTCATTACTTTGAGTAGCAAGTTGCCTACATTTCATATTACACCCCTCCAGCACAATTAGGTTTACAGCTATGTAACTTTGAATAAGAATTTTACCGGTGTGTGGGCTGAAAATGAGCTCAAACTCAGTGGAGACAAAGCAGTCAACTGAGCGAGCAGATTCGATGCTTCAATATCCGTTGTTAAGACCAGTGATTTTATAGAACCTATTGCTTGCTAAAACATTGCGTAAGAGTCTCATTGAAAAGTACTGCTAGTTACAGATATTTCAGCAAGGCTTTCAGGTTTCATGTGCCTTAATCAACTAGAATTTAAAGCAACAAGTTTAAAAACCCTTCTCTAAATATTATTGTATTTTTATGTCTACTGACATCCTAAATGTTGTTTCTCAATTGCGAATGTAATTGAGGTTTAACATTTAACGGTTTAACGGTTTAACATTATCTTCTCATTGTCATAGAGAGCTATAGGCATCGAAAACATATAAATTATGATAGCAATGGCTAGTTCTTACAGTTCCATTAATTGAAATTGATAGAAAAGCATAAAATGGCTGTACTTTCCCTTTGAGAGGATATTTAAAACATTTTTCTAGATCTGCTTCGTATGTAAAAGTAACTTCAGTGTCACTTGCCCGACTCTTTTAAAGCACCGGTGCCTACCAGAACTGGTTGATCTGTTCAAGTCACACTCATCGCTCTGTTTGGCCTTTAAAAGTTGGCAGAAAAATTAATTCTTGTTGTTAAGAACACATTCTACTTTACTCCTCTTGAGTCACCGGTGCATCAATTAATCCTTTTGGAGTTGTCTACTATTGCATGACGGTCAAACCACATGATTACTGTATAAAAGTACTTGAGCACGTCGCCTCAGATCCAAGCTTAGACAAAAATTTTGTTACAGCTGTTTTGCGACCACTACACGTCGAATGTGTGTTGTCGAGTTCGCGCTAGGCTGATATAGGAAATACAAGGAAAACCAAAGGCGGCTGACTGTTAAAGAAAGACCGGTATTTAAGTTTGTTTGTTTGTGAATATTATTTATTGAGGTTTTCATGAGAAAACCTTTCTCATGAAAACATTCTTTCTCATGATAAGTTGTGTTTAACGCCCTTTTTTATCTGACACCGGGTTATATGCAAATAATATATTAATTTTAATAGCTTTTTATTCTTTTAAACTGTGCAATCGTGTACTTTAATTAGGTTGAATGCACGTGGAGGCTTAACTGGCCCGTTCCTAAAAATATCATAATTGCTTTGTGACCTTTGTTACTGAAAAAAGTTTTAGCTTCGACCATTGAGCACACTTTTTTCGTGCATATTGTCGACGTTGAAGTTAGCTTACAGACGACCATATTCTAGTAGCATAGGCGTTATATTATGATATTATTACCAGTATCCCTATATATTATTCGCTGAAGACTATGCTTTGCTTTGACAAAGGTGATAGGGAGTCGGCCATTACTCTGAAAAGATGGCTGGCTTTCACGAGGATGAGGCGAGGTACGGAAGAGAAGATTTTGTGCTGTTGGATACTATTGATATCGACAGCTTTGTTGCCAACTTGAAAAAAAGGTAGGATAGTTGTTATTATTTAAACTTTTGATGCAAACTTAAACAAATTTTGATGCAAACTCGTGAAATCCTTTTAAGTAATTATTATGGTTGCTCGAATACAATGTTCAGGTTCTCAGTGTAGTATATGAAACAATCAGGGACATACATTGATTCATACTATATGTTCCCTAGCAGCACACTTGACCAAAATTCTTGGGTTGCAGGTACGACAGCTCAAGAATTTACACTTACATAGGAGAAGTGGTAGTTTCTGTGAATCCTTATCGTCCACTCAACATATATGATGATGAGGTTATAAAGGACTACCAAGGAAGGGAAATCTATGAGAGGCCTCCTCACGTATTTGCACTTACAGATTCAGCTTACAAAACAATGAAGAGAACTGGAAAGAGCACATGTATAGTTATCTCAGGTGAATAGTGCTGATAGGATTCTTCCGCTCACATCTATGCGCTGTGTGTACATTGGGATGTTATATCCTAAAATGTATTCCTAGATTATGACCAAACTTATACAGTAATCAACCTTCTGTCTTCACCTCTCTCAGCTGACTAATTATCTCAAATAAACCGAATTCGGTTTTACATGATTTATAGACTTATTAGTAAATGAACTATAAGTCTGATACTAAACACAAACCCTTGTTTCCACGATTTTCTATTGCACAGGTTTTTGTTGAAGTATCTTGTGAATTTTTGCACAGGCTGTTTTATGAAAAGCATTTGACTTTGTGCAACAGTCAACGGTCTGACTTTCAGTTCTGTGTGTGATTGTGACTGAAACACGTTCATCGCATACCTTAGGTGAGAGTGGTGCTGGTAAAACTGAAGCTTCCAAGTACATAATGAGGTACATCTCTGCTGTGACTAACGTGAAGGGACAAAAGGAAGTTGAAAGGTATCCTGTAATAATAGTTGTTACCAATATGTCATGTCTTCAAAGCTACCTCTTCAAAATGTATTGATTTGCTTGCTTACTTTGGCACAAGATTTTGTAAAATGGTATGTGTCGCATCTGCTGTAGCTAAGCAAGTCACCGTCTGATGCATTAATACTAGAAGTGGTGTTCTAGAGTGAAAGACATACTTATTCGCTCTAATGTCATATTGGAGGCATTCGGCAACTCGAAGACAAACAGAAATGACAACTCTAGCCGATTTGGAAAGTATATGGATATAAACTTTGACTTCAAGGGTGATCCTGTCGGAGGGCACATTAACAACTATCTGCTCGAGAAGGTCCTACATCTATTGTTTAGCTAATGCTGGTAGTCTGGACTGTCACGTGACATCTATATCATTCATATCCTAAATGAGATAGGCTGTCTGTTAAATTGAAGGGGCATTCAGAGCATGCCTTGGTACCCTACTGATATAAACAATTGCTGATGCTTTGGTTTGATACTATTATAGCTAATTATTATGTAGCCTCCGATCTCTTTAGCGATTGCCTTATATCTTGCAGTCTAGAGTTATTCATCAGCAAGCAGGAGAGAGAAACTTTCACTCCTTTTACCATGTGAGTGTAATTCTTTCCATCGCTTTCATCCTATCAAGCATTCGCTATTTAGTCCGATAGGTGAGAAGGATGGAGTTAAGTTACTCTCACAATTTTATTGTAGCTGTTGGTCGGTGGGTCTGACGAGTTGTTATCTTCCTTGCACCTGACTCGGGACCCGTCCCTCTACGCCTACACACGCTCAAGCGGTGCTGAGGCCTGGAAAGTATCTTCCATCAATGACAAAAAACTTTTCAAGGATGTTGAGCACGCACTGCGGTCCATGGGGGTAGATGCCAACGAAATCAATACGCTTTGGCGGATCATAGCAGCCGTTATTCACTTGGTGAGCAGCTACCTTGTCAAGCTGTCATTACCGGGGCAATCATTTTATTAATGGTAGGATTGGCTGACCTAACTCATCCCTTTGCTATAAAATTTTATTCTCTCTGGCATATATGTTTTACTAACAACGCAATCTTTGCTCCAGATATGTTCCTCCATCTCGCGCGAGGGCCTTGGACTGCATCGCCATCTCGTGCGAGGGCTTTGGACTGCATGATCCTGTGATTTTTAGAATAAATCTTTGTATAGAAGACTAGATAAGAAATCGCTATGGGTATAAGCAGAGGTTCATGTTTGATGACCTTCTTATGTTTCAAGGGCTATTGTTGCATTTACTAGTCAGGCGTGTTCACTATTATCAACTAGCGTGTTTTGGCATACAAACTCTGCCCAATAGTCTCCCACGTTTTTTTCAGTGATTACCTGAAATTTCAAATTCAATTTAATATTAGATCAGTCTGTTATCAAATAGGGATGTCTAACGATTGTATATTGAGCCTGGAGTGGCAAGTATGGCAGGTTCTTGATTGTTGGCCTATGACAAGAGTGTGACCCATATCATCTACAGGGACACTTATCTATGAGCCGTTCTTCAACAGCACCATAATACAGTGCAATAGCCTTAGAGTCCTTGTATATCTATCTTTTGAGGGCTTTTAAATATCCTAATAAATTTATTATTACGCATACATTAAATGTGACTAGTGGATATTAAGCTATATGCTGAATGCTGTTTCAGAGTTTGACTAGGAGTATATTCAGGTCATAGGAAGGTCATATTCAGGTCATAGGAAGGTCATATTCAGGTCATAGGAAGAGTTAAATGGTCACTCATCAATCAGTTGCCAGTTTGATGAGGTTTGAATAAAACATCTGCATGATTATGCTGAGGTCCAGTTGTTTCCCTTTTAAAGAATATTATGAAGATACATGTGATTGCAGGCCTCTCTCTATTATAATGCTCTGACTTGTAGGGCTGTCGGTCCAGCCTGACAGATGTGTTAGTCAGAGCTCTTAGCTAACTGCCTCACACAACCACATTCATAGAAGTTGGCACAGTTATATCTGGCAGAAATATTGCCATTGAGAGTTCCTAGCTACCTTGCTTTTGATGCGTTGCTTTTTGGGTCTCATCCTTATAGAGTTTGTTTGTAAAGTTAGCTCGGCCGGTTGTAGGTTTTTCTGACACTAACTCTCCTTGTTCATACCTCTGTTACCTTCAACTGCCTAATGCAGCACAAAAAATCGATGCATAAATTATTTATAGTCTTAGGGTGTTAATGTTTCCATATATTGTCTCTCGCTGCTCACAGGGAGCGTTGAACTTTGAAGAGAAGCCAACCCGTAACAACGCTCATGAGGTTGTCGTTACAACTAAGAAGGTTCTGAAGAACATCGCTGAGTTGCTGTCTGTGCCAGAAGATGATCTTCAGCGAACTTTATGCTTTCGAGTGGTTGCTGCCGGTGGTGATGTACTGGATAAAGGACATACGGAGAAGGAAGCTGTTGTAGCAAAAGATGCCTTTGCAAAGGTGAATCAGCATTTATTTTTGAGCCTTTCTGGTCCTGCTTCATGCAGTGTCTCGGTTTACTACGGTATTTTATCTCAGATTGTGCCATCTATTGAAAGTCGTTGTAGTGTAGCAGTGAACATGGGTCATAAGCCAGTCCACATTCATGCTAGTCCAGAGTAGGAGAGCGTAACCTCTTGAGACCCATTAGCTGCTGTCTCGCTGGCATTTGCATATCTTTTTTAGAAGGCATTATTTTTGTACTGAAAACGTATAATTTATTTGTTTGAGGTACTTTAGAACTATAAGACACATGGCGGGCTATATTAAGAGCACACCCGTGTGCTGCAGGCTAAGTTTGGTTTCAATTAAGCAGACTTTTTCTTCTAGGTTCACTATGTCACACATAGTAGGGAGTTTCTTTTTTCAATTTGAGCTGCACATTAAGCTATCTCCAATCGGCATTTTATTAATCAATGTTGTAACAATAAACAATGACAAGGATTTGAACATGCAATTAAAGAAAAGAAAGGTTGTTTGTTGTATGGAGAGATCTTGTTCAGGAGACGCAGTGCAACAATTGGGGGCAGTTTTAGGATTTGTCTGCGTACGGTGTCTGCGTACGGTGTCTGCGTACGGTGTCTGCGTACGGTGTCTGCGTACGGTGTCTGCGTACGGTGTCTGCGTACGGTGTCTGCGTACGGTGTCTGCGTACGGTGTTTGCGTACGGTGTCTGCGTACGGTGTTTGCGTACGGTGTCTGCGTACGGTGTCTGCGTACGGTGTCTGCGTACGGTGTCTGCGTACAGTGTCTGTTTACAGTAGGGCAAAAGGTGATTTCTACCCAGCATGAGTAACAGGCTGATGCTGATAATGACTGACTGAATGTAAAACAGACAGTATTAATTAGTTAGCTTTCATGTTGATTTTAGAATGCTATAATAGAAAAAATTGTCGAATGTGCAGGCTCTGTAGTAGGCTTTTGTAGAAGCTCAGCACATTATCCAAACGTCAACAGGCTTGTCCTATGCCTTTAACATGCTGTTCCTAACGGCAACAGACATGTTCTACTCCTTTGACATGTTATTCCTATCGACAGCAAACTTGTCCTACTCTTTTGACATTTTATTCCTAACAGCAGCTGACATGTAAAAATTTTCCACCATACAGGATACGTACCATTGCTTATCTTGCGTAGTTTATGACTTTAGTTGTCATGCATAACTGATCATCTGATAGGCTATCTCTCCCACTCAACTCTTTGTTTGCACTTGTAATTACAGATAAGTCTATTGATAAGGCTATTGTTCTATGGCTGTATCTAGGCCTATCTTTGCCTTACATAAAAAAAGGGTGTACCCTTGTTTGCCAGGTTTCCTATGAAGTTACGCGTTTAAAACGCACCGTGTAGTTAGCCTTGTAATGACACACTTTCTCTTTTTCCCTAAAACTTTAGGCCAACAGCCTAATCCTCAAACCTCTTATTTTTTGATCACCATAGTAACCGGCTAGGCAACAATATTCACTCTATTGCGCGTTAGTCAAATTCTGATCATGGTAGAATATGTTAATGTTGTTATTCAGGTTAGGGCTCTGTTGTGTTGTGATTCAATTGAACTGGTAAGCGTTCTTTCGCACCTTTGTTCTGTTTCATGGTTGATTAACTGCTGCTCCATATGTCTAAATACTGAATTCTTACAAGGAAATGGGTTAGAGGTGTTCGTGTTATGAAAGAAAACAACATTTTCATTGTTGCTACTAAGAGTTTCAAAGGCAAGTTATAGTGTATTGACACATTTATAGAGAGTAAATCAACTCACGGTATCCTTGCCAAGAGTCAGAGAGTAGAGCAGCTATTCGGGTAAAATAGGTATCTTTGTCCTCCCAGACATGTTTTAACAAAACATTAACTTCAACTTCTTTCATAGAACAGTCTCAAATAGTCTAAAATCTATTATAAATTGTTTATAAATAGTTTAAACAGTTACCTAGTCATTGACTAAGTTACACGGCTAGAAAGAATTTATAACAGTTTACACCCAGTGGATGCTTTTGACACAGACAATCATAGTTGCAGGGGAAAGCTAGGAGTTAAGCTAAACAAACATGTAGGAAGGTAGCAGTTAATTTGTGTGTCATCTCTATGGAAATACATAGAGCTGGGAACAAATGAATGACAGTTTTTAATTTCACATTCTCAACTAACTTTTCAAAAAATGGTACTCTTATTTGCTTATCAAAATTCAAAAATTATATAACATATTTAACAGTTTTTCAAAAGAGTTGGAGTTCAGACAGAGCCTCTTGGCAGGTGCAGCTATGCGAGTATTATAAAGCTATGTTGTGCATTCGTTATGACTTACTGTAGCAGTAAGGGACTCAAACTGACTGGAACTGTTATCAAGTGGATTTATGAACTGTTTTATACGATTATAGCATATTTATATTAGGTTATGTGCTCACTACCACAGGCTTTTGTAAAAAAATTGAAATATCAATTGTTATCCGAGTCGGAAATCATTTTTGCGAATACTACAGGCAGCCAGTGTATACAGTTTGAAAACCTGCAAATACTGTTAGGGGTTTTACTAAGAAAACAGTATTGATATTTTTGAGATTTTTATGTACGCTCCACCAATCTGCTTTTCCATCTTACTCTTTCAGTCAGCTCCTTAGGTCTTCTTCTGTCATCTGTGTCTGGTCACCTAGGTACATTTATACACTGTAAAACCTTTATTTGAATGCCATGGCGCTCAAGTTCTCAACCATTCCCTCAAATTTCGTCAAAATGCTGAGAAGATAAATTTAACTCTTACACGAGCAAATCGAATGTTGCTTATATTTTGTACTTTCCTTAGGGCGGTGCAGCATTAACCCTTGTCAACGCAAGAAATTTGCTAACTTACCTCCAACTTGTCGTAGATCTTGAAATAAATATACACGATGAGGCTGATACAGTCTTTACCAGTTGATATCTATTGCTTACAATTAGCCTACGATGACCTTATAGCCTGCGTTGCAATTTGTTGGAACGGTAATTTTTTTTATTTCATTCTAAATTTGAAGGCATATTTTCATTTTACAACTATATTTAACAAGGTTGCATAAAAGTTCATTGCACTCAGTGATATGTTTGCTACAGTATAAGTTTCGTAATAATAATAATAATTCATCAAATGCTACAAATATACATTCAAGAACAAATGACATAAACAAACCATAATTATAATTCATGCAGCAACAAAAATTAACATTTCAAAACAAATATTAACATTTTAAAAACATATATTAGCATTGTTTGCTCGGCCAGTTGCATTCTGATTGTTGCATCTGTTTAAAACCATTTCATGTTCTTCTTACTGTTCAATACTTTCCACAATATCATCTGACCTCAACCCATCTTCTGTACAGATGAGCTAGTCGATATTAGCGTCCTCACAATTTTGTAGCAAAGCAAAACTTTTGCGCGATGCCATTTTAAATAGAAACTTTTAGCACAAATAAAGAGAAACTGGTGTAATCAAAATAGCCTCAAAATGTTGTCCTCAAAATACGTAGTAGCACATTTTTTATTGTAAATGCAAAAGCCTTTTCCCACCCATCCATTTAATAGAATTAATAGAAGTATCAATACCGCGTTAAAAAAATAAACTACTATTAGTCTGATACAGTTACTAATTATTTCTGTGGGTTTGCAATCCAAGTTTATAATGAAAAAACTTGGACTGGTATTTGGAAAACATACTTTGATACGAATGCAAGCAACAAATGAATTAATTGTTATCGATGTGATCGAGTCAGCATTAGTACGATTTTGTGGACACTTTTCGACTGATTACTTGCTATTATGGGTTCATAAAGATCAAGAATGTCAAATAATATCGGTCAAATAGAAGTGCCATTCAAATAAAAGTTTTGTTCAATTAAAGGGGCTTTAATTTAAAATACGTTTAAAAAAGCGTTTAAATACAGGTTTTATGGTATAGCAGGGTGTTATTACGCTCACCTTGTTCCTCTACAGTGGTCAGTCTGAAATATCTGTGTTTAAATACAGGTTTTATGGTATAACAGGGTGTTATTACGCTCACCTTGTTCCTCTACAGTGGTCAGTCTGAAATATCTGTGTTTAAATACAGGTTTTATGGTATAGCAGGGTGTTATTACGCTCACCTTGTTCCTCTACAGTGGTCAGTCTGAAATATCTGAAAAAAAAACTGCTTTTGCTCAGAACTGAATCTCTTTAGAATTTTGCTGGCAGCAGTGCTAACCCCCTACTCTATATTAATCTTGCTGGCAGCAGTGCTGACCTATACTCTATATAATCTTACTGGCAGCAGTGCTGACCTTTACTCTATATCAGTCTTGCTGGCAGCAGTGCTAACCCCCTACTCTATATTAATCTTGCTGGCAGCAGTGCTGACCTCTACTTTATATTAATCTTGCTGGCAGCAGTGCTGACCTCTACTCTATATCAGTCTTGCTGGCAGCAGGGCTGACCTGTACTCTATATAATCTTACTGGCAGCAGTGCTGACCTCTACTCTATATTAATCTTGCTGGCAGCAGTGCTGACCTCTACTTTATATTAATCTTACTGGCAGCAGCGCTGACCTCTATATGAATACTTTGTAGAATCTTTATGACCGTTTATTCACATGGATTGTTGCAACACTCAACAATGTTATACACGTTGAAAGTGATGTTAGGAGATATGGCATTGGTTCTGTTATTGGTGTCCTTGACATATATGGCTTCGAGATCTTTGATGACAATAGGTAAGCGTGAATTATAAGCCCACTGAGTTATTTATAGTCTGCTGTCACAGGTACCTTTTTTGCTGATAAAAATAACCCTTGTGTTTGTGACTGTAGTAACTTGTTGTCACTGTTGCCTTGTGTGAAGTACCTTACCTATTCTTTCATGTTAGTAAGTGCGATGCTAACATTCCATGTGCCCTGATATACCCTCAGATATCTCTATGGACTAGTGCTGTGCACACATAAGTCATTGTTGGGTAACATTGACACGCCTTTAACTAACTACTGATAACACGAGTTGATATAATACTCATTACTCCCTCTCAATCTCTACCTCCTGTATTACGCATTAGCTGTGCCTCTACTAGTTACTCATTGTTATCAGCAGATACTAGCACATATTCTAGCAGTAACACAAACTGACTGAGAGAATAGTGACTGAGAGAACAACATTCCAAAGACACCTCTGGCTTTTAATGGCTACACCAAAATCAGCCAGTTTTCATGTTGAGAATTCAGTTTTTATACAAACAGATAATGAGTTGATAGGTTACAAAGAGGCAGCTGTTGTGGTTAGTTTTTTGTGCAGTTATTTTCTTAAAGCTTCATCACATGAAAAAAGGGACAATTGATGAAGGTATATCTTAGAGATGCCCAATGTCAATACATGCCTTCCTCGGTATTTGGGCAACTGCCACTGCTGCGTTGTTCTTGGACTCTTGCATTGTTTGGTCTGTTTGAAGAGCTCGTTGGAATACCCTGCAGAGCTCGCTGGAATACCCTGTGAAACCGTGTTCTTCATTTCTTGTTGATTTGTTAACAGCTTTGAGCAGTTCTGCATAAACTACTGCAATGAGAAGTTGCAGCAGCTCTTCATAGAGCTCGTCCTCAAACAAGAGCAGGCCGAGTATACGAAGGAGGGCATTACCTGGGTGCATGTGAGTCAGTGTATATATCTACATAGTGTAGCCGGTATATATCCGCATTATGGCCGACTGTTCATTTCCTCTGGCACATTGTTGCTCAGATGGTAATCATATCCAATCTGTTGAAACCGCCACCGTGTAGGCATGGTGATTCATGCATGAGTCATAACATCAGTGTATAATCTACAATAGAGGCGTCTGTAGGTGTCTGGCCCATTATGTTCTACATGAATTCTCTCATACTACTTTCCGCTTCATGGATCAAACGCTGAATTTTATCCTCAGCTCCGGACTGCAAGCGGTTTGTCATATCATCTGACATATTACATTCTCAACTAACGACCCATCTGAAGTAATAGGGAAAGTCCATGGCCTCATGACCCAATTATAAACTGAATCATTTGTAGAATTATGGGTCCTGATAAGAGGAAGCCAAGTGAATGCTGATATAATATGACTCAGAGATAAATATGTCCGATTTCTGTCCAATATCTGTTAAAATGAAAGATAAGCCATTACAAATTGGGTATTCAGTAGATAATAACTGCAAGTGTTTGTAATATATTCTTTGTATTTGCTGAATGGTGGCGGTGGTTTCCTTGGCATTAGCAGAACTGGTCTGTACCTTGCAGATTGAATACTTCAACAATAAGCCAATCTGTGATCTGGTAGAAAAGCCGCGGCAGGGAATCATGGCCATACTGGATGATGCCTGCTTTGGTGTTGGGCACGTCACTGACCAGGTATGTCAGCACGGAATATGTACTAGTGTTAGCGGCTACAAATATATTGTCAGCCAAGTATTTACCGCTGCAGCTGTTTCATAAATTGGCAAGTTATGTTTGTTGCTGGCTGTTCAGTTTTGCACTAGCTGCTATCAACACTTGAGACCTTTGGTTCCAAATGTTTCACAAGTAGATGTAAAGAAGGTGAAGATGGAAATTGAAACAATAGTATAAAAATATAAGTTATATATGTAATCAATATATATAAATCTCAAAGTCTGTGTGTATGTAGATCAGTTTGTCCAGCTATAGCTATTAAAATATTGGAGTGAAGAATCGCCCATTCGCTAGGCAAATGCCTTACCAATTTAGTTACGCTAGATTGATAGATCCTTCAGGCGATATATGTTGTTGTGTGAATGAAAAGATTCTACCGCTCTCCGTTACGGTGCAACGTTATTCTATGTATTAAGAAGAGCCGTAGATAACGAGCGTACCTAAATTGGTGATTAACAATGTGCCAGGCTAATGGCAAGTGGCAGGCAACTACGTTATAAGCTGATTTTTAATACCTGTGCAACACCGGGCATTCCTCTAGTAATAAAATATATAAGCTAAGTTAGTTTAACAATTATCCTATGCATATTAGACCTTAGAATTCATAAAGTATTGTTATCATTGATTTGTTTTATAGCTATTCCTGGAAGCCATGGACAAGCAGCTGGGCAAGCATGAACATTACAGCAGTAGAGGGGTAGGTAGTACTCTTGTATACATCAGTTGTAGTAGAAGGGTAGGTAGTACTCTTATATACATCAGTTGTAGTAGAGGAGTAGGTAGTACTCTTGTATACATCAGTTGTAGTAGAAGGGTAGGTAGTACTCTTATATTCATCAGTTGTAGTAGAGGGGTAGGTAGTACTCTTATATACATCAGTTGTAGTAGAGGGGTAGGTAGTACTCTTATATACATCAGTTGTAGTAGAGGGGTAGGTAGTACACTTATATACATCAGTTGTAATAGAGGGGTAGGTAGTACTCTTATATACATCAGTTGTAGTAGAGGGGTAGGTAGTACTCTTATATACATCAGTTGTAGTAGAGGGGTAGGTAGTACTCTTATATACATCAGTTGTAATAGAGGGGTAGGTAGTACTCTTATATACATCAGTTGTAGTAGAAGGGTAGGTAGTACTCTTATATACATCAGTTGTAGTAGAGAGGTAGGTAGTACTCTTATATACTTCAGTTGTAGTAGAGAGGTAGGTAGTACTCTTATATACATCAGTTGTAGTAGAGGGGTAGGTAGTACTCTTATATACATCAGTTGTAGTAGAGGGGTGGGTAGTTTTCCTGTATTCACCTATCTGCTACACTTCCTTTCTCAAATATGTCCCTGTAGTATCATCTGTGCCTCAAGCATGTTCCTGTAGTATTACACACCCGCAAGTGCGTGACTGTATTATTATACACCCTCTGACGTGTTAGTGACATTATATGTGACTAGTATATACTACTTATTCACATTTTGAATTAAATTTGTAGTTGTGTCAGTACTTGTTACTCGCCTTCTGCAGTTGCTACTTATTGACTATAAGCAGCCGGTTTGGACATATGTGTCCTTTACTTCACACTCATTTGTTCTTAGACAAAGCGTGCTGACAAAGATCTCGCCCATGGCAGAGACTTCAGGATCAAGCACTACGCAGGAGATGTCAAGTACAGCAATGAGAATTTCATTGCTAAAAACAAGGACACTCTCTTTCAAGATTTCAAGAGATTGATGTTCCAAAGGTAAGTGTGCTGACTCTAGCTTTTACTCTAGTTAATCCCTCTTGGAGTTTTCTCCCCTTTCATCACATGCGCTGATCACACATCATTTCCATCACATTATCTTATAGGAGCTGTTAGGGACCTCATACATTCGTTATTTTAGTAAATCACGATGCTAGGTGTTATAACTACATCTCCATTTATTTGATGCCTTTTAAAATATAATCCACTTTTGTGTACTCAATTAAAATATTGGATGTCGATATTCAAAGCATAGTAATTTGTTGACGATATTTAAAAGATGTGTAAAAATTCAAAAGTATATTTGCTGTGAAAAATTTTATTCAGAAACGACCGTTTAGTGCTCTAGGGCAGTTGTTTATTGATCTACTTTTGTCATTAGTTCAAAATATTCATAAGAAACGGAATGTTCAATATAAAGGTGTTGGTTACCCAGTACAAGTGACTACAGCCAATTTTTACCACAAATTAACAACCACCTAACATAATCGATATATTTTCTAAGACATGACAACACCTCGTCTTGGCCCAAGTTTTTCAACTCTGCGCATGAAGTTTCCCAAAGGCCGGAGGTTGAGTTTAGTCGTGATCATTGACAGTTTTCTCTCTTGAAGCTTTTGTTAAAGATAAACTTTCAATAGATGTTATCAGAAAGTATCAGTGTTTTTCTATCATTAGCAATTGCTTTTGCTATTTCAGGTGATCTGATTGCCAGGATGTTTTAAGATTAAAATCGACAAAACTTAAACCAGATTAAAACGCTCATAAGAAATATGTGCAAAATGTCATCACTAGTTGCGATCGTTGTCATTGTTGATGTCGGCTATTGTGTTGAGGTCGCAGTATTACATGTCTCTAATCTGTCAATCTCTTTGCCACTATCGACATCATAATTGCACTTTCGCTTGATTTGAGCGTTTTAGTCAATTCAGCTGCGATCAAGTTTTGCCAATTTCAATCTTTGGAGGACAATTATTGGATGTTCTTTATGTCTATATTGTCCCTCACCTGTGTTTTAGTGTCTATATTGTCTCTTACCTGTGTGTTAGTGTCTATATTGTCCCTCACCCGTGTGTTAGTGTCTATATTGTCCCTCACCCGTGTGTTAGTGTCTATATTGTCCCTCACCCGTGTGTTAGTGTCTATATTGTCCCTCACCCGTGTGTTAGTGTCTATATTGTCCCTCACCTGTGTTTTAGTGTCTATATTGCCCCTTACCTGTGTGTTAGTGTCTATATTGTCCCTCACCCGTGTGTTAGTGTCTATATTGTCCCTCACCTGTGTTTTAGTGTCTATATTGTCCCTTACCTGTGTTCTAGTGTCTATATTGTCCCTCACCCGTGTGTTAGTGACTATTTTGAAGAATATAATTGTAGCTCTAACCACGTACTGAATGAGATGTTTCCCGACGGTGAGAAGCACGTGTCAGAAGTTACAAAGAGACCAGAGAGTGCTGGCACCCACTTCAAAAACTCTATCATAGCCCTTGTGGATAACCTCGCGACCAAGGTAATACAATTGTCTTTCTGCTTAGTTACATAAAATAATACAGAATTGCATACTTTGGTAAACTTGTAAATGAAATAGAGTTGATGGTGCAGTCATGTGAGACTTGAAGTTGTAATCCCAACTGAGATATAGAATGGCTGAACTTTGAATCAAACGGAGGAAATCTTATCTTCTTTTTTGTACTTTTACTTGTTGTACTTGTACTTTACGTATTAAGCTAGGGCTTTAAATGCCCTTTTAACTTGAAAAGAATTCATCTCAAACACAATCAAGCGTTTATATGTACACCACAGAAATGTTTCATATTTGTTGAGCTATTTTAAAAAGTGTCAAGTTGACAAGAAATGATGACTGACTTCAAATCTTCTTCTGACTTGATCATCTCGAACTATACTGCCATATACTGACTTTTCAGTGTGTTTACAGTTTAGAATGATCACAGTTGCTATGGAGCTTGGTACGAATATTTTCACATTAGTTGTTAATTCTTATCAATATTTTAAAATCTCATGATTTGTCAACACTCTCAGACCAAAGAGTCTAAATAAAAACTTTTTTTTCAAATGAAAAGTTAACAAATACCGTCAAACCACTATTTGAACACCATGACACTTTATTTTTCAACCCTCCTTATAGTGGCGGTAGAATAGAGGTGGCTTTCCATTAGAGGCTGGCATTCTATTTTTCAAATAGCTCATCGGAATTTTGGAAAGATAAATTTAACGCTTTTATAATCAAAGCGAGTGTCGCCTATATTTTGCACTCTCCTTTGGGCGGAACGACGTTAATTCTTTTGTGTGCAATAAATCTGCTAACCTATCTCTAATTTTTTAAAGACTTCTAAATTTTCTATATATATGTATATATAAATATCAAAGTTTGTCATCTCTCTGTTGTTCCCTGTCTGTCTGTCTGTCCAGCTGTCTGTCTGTCCAGCTATAGCTATTAAAATCTAGGAATGAAAGGTCCGCTTTGTGCTGGATTTGAACTCACGACGATTGCAACCGCAAGTTTGAAAGCTTTCTTACCATTACATCGCTCTTACCATATACTGTATACCCTTTTCCTGATTGTACATGCTAAATTAATTACATATTAATTAATACATTGTGCTCACGAGTTACGATGCCCCTGTGATAAGACTTTCTCGCCTTAATTTATGAAACTTGATGCTTTTTCGTCCTCCTCATGCTAGGGCAAATTTGTTTTCCGTCATATGATATCACCAAAAAATGTTCTCGAAATTAAAATTTGTACTGCACGTAGTACATTGTAATGTTACATTTCCTTGCAGATCATAACCACTAAATGCCCTAAAGTTACTGTAGGTAACTATAGTGACTAAGGTTCACATATTGTAAGCTAATAAAACTATTTAAATTGATAATTGTTCATAACTCGACCTGAGAAGTGTGCCATGTATTAAAAGAATGTGAGCAGATACCATAGTTCTGTGCTGATACTGAATCTGGTGTCTGGCTAGACTGAAGCTTTAAATATTCTTGTATATTCAGATATGTATATACATGTAGTTATGGTATTTACTACTTCTACTCCTGTTATTTAAGTCATCCAACATGTCTTGGAGGTTTAAAGTTATAAAGTACGGATAAAACCTGATTGCAGTAATTGGCTAAAAGGTAATAGCAGTTAGAGCAGTTATACCGGTAGCAAACTTGTTCAATTTATGTATGTAAAGTTTGGTATGTTTTGCAAAGGCTTTGAACAACCCACTGTGATGATTAGTGTGCATCAAGTATCTCAAATGTGCATATTTTGACCAATCCAAACTATTGGGTATTAATGAAACTGCAAAATGATGTGAATCATTTTAGGTTATTATATTTAAGACTCACTATTGTACCATACCTTAATTGCGACCAAATCATGCAGAAGCAATAATTTAAAATTTACTGTTGGAGTCATCAAGTAAAAAAGTCGAAGATTCCACCAAACCTAAATTCGCTGTTAGTTTAACTACTTCCAGTGCAAATGTGTTGCTTACAAGAGCCATAGTATAAGCTAATCGCATAGCCATTTACTTTAAAAACCAACTTGATGGGCTGATTTCATAAGTTTACCAATCTAGTTCTGGCACTAACTCATAATACAATTACATGTACTCTGCTAATGGTGGTAAGTTCTGTTTTTTTACTATCTCCTCTCTTTCCACTTCCCGTCACTTCAACTATTTTTTTATAGTTATTTATTCATAAAAGTACGCGCATGTAAATTTTGTGTGTTGCAGACCCCTCACTATGTACGCTGTATCAAACCAAATGAGATAAAGTCACCCAATTCCTTTAATGAGGAGAGGATTCGCCATCAAATAGCTTATCTCGGGCTCCTTGAGAATGTCAAGGTCAGAAGAGCTGGCTTTGCTTACAGGATGCCTTATGACAGATTCCTTGCAAGGTACTTTATTCAATATTAGTGCTGATGTTCACTTATTTTCTGAGGGAGCATTCAATCTGGTCTCTCTCTCTCTGTATGCTGTATGATTTCTTTTAACTTTCTCTGCTATAGCTGACTTGTAAAAATTTCACAAATAAGAACCATCATCTAACAACCAGATACTGTGTGCTGTTGCTTGTGATTTTGATAAGTTTAGGATGTATGACAAATAGTTGCTTACACTCACTAAAAGACCTGTTCATTGTTAGGAAAGCTTTTGTTAATTAATAATTCAATTAAAAAAGGTCAACCAGGTAATACTAAAGTAGAAGGGTTGGGTTGTTATGGTAAACTTACATGTGCTAGAATAACTCTACTACCTGATTTGATATTTGGTAAAAAGTGAGCTTACTCTTCAAAGTGTTTGGAATCATTGAGTGTAATTGATGAAACCTTGAAGGGATGTTATCACTTGTGCCAGTCAACTCGCCCTTAGCCTGCGTAGTAGCAAGTATCTCTGCTGTCATATATTAGGAATCTGCCTAAACTTTATACACATATATTCCACACACATCGCCTTTCTATTGGCAGCTACAGCGGTCAATAGTTGTTCGTGATCGCATTTTATTTGATGATAGCTAATTCGTAGGGCACCAACTAGCTAATGCCTTGCCATTTTTGAGCATCAGTTACAATCAGCTCAAGTGACCTTTATTTAATATTTTTGAGCAACATTGAGTATTGGATGTGCTAGTGTACATATGATGTTATGTGTGTTTCTGTGTGTCACTTGGCTTGTAGTCCTTGTTTGTCTTGTATAATTCTCAAATTTACTACCAACTGATCATAAAAATATTAGGTGCTTGTTCATACTCATTCTCTATAAAAAGGCATATTTAAAGTATATAAAGTCATTCTTACCTATAAAAGAGATCTAAATGTTGGTTGGTTGCCGATGTTATAAAATATGTGGGGAAATGTGGAAACACAGCTAATGAAGCAAATCTAATTTTTTCAATTTTCCTCATAAAACCAAATCTCTAAATTCCAATACATAAGTGTGTACTGCACTCATCCTATGTTGAAAAACTCTACAATCGTAAGACTTGTATACCCTGAGATTAAGCCAAGAGTGATGTGATCCTTAACCAATATCCTGGAAAGTGCTAGCTCATTCGTACAGCTTCTAGATCATCTACCATATAGTAGTATATTGACAGTCAGTATCAGCTACTTCATCATCTACCATATAGTAGTATATTGACAGTCAGTATCAGCTACTTCATCATCTACCGTATAGTAGTATATTGACAGTCAGTATCAGCTACTTCATCATCTACCATATATTAGTATATTGACAGTCAGTATCAGCTACTTCATCATCTACCATATAGTAGTATATTGGCAGTCAGTATCAGCTACTTCATCATCTACCATATAGTAGTCTATTGACAGTCAGTATCAGCTACTTCATCATCTACCATATAGTAGTATATTGCCAGTCAGTATATGCTACTTCATCATCTACCATATATTAGCATACTGACATTCAGTATATGGTTGCTTATTTATGTGCTAGATTGGTCCATTCGTTTATCAATTAAAACTCTGCGCGCATGATTTACTAATTTTTAATTTCATAATTGTGCTCTTCAGTTCGAGCGTCATTAGTGGAGCATTATTAGAAGCCCTGACTTGTCATATCTTACATGTATGTTATGAAAATGCAAGCAGCTATAGGCAAGACATTATCTAGTCCTTGAGTTATCATTACTAAGAGTGTATCATACTCTGTAAACTATCTTTAAATTTATTGTGGAGGTAATGGCTATTCTCTTTTATATTATTACTCTTTGTTCTCTATGATGTGTAAATAGATCAAATATGCGTAATATTGAACTATCAGAGGAAGCAGGTCAAATCTATTGAAAGTAAATATTTAATAATTATTGACTTCAAATTTTATTCCACTCAAAGCAGACCCATTTGGTCTCTGATAACTATCACTGTCTACACTACTCTTCTTGCTGTCTATACTCTCTACTGTATACACTCTACTGTATACACTCTACTGTATACACTCTACTGTATACACTCTGCTGTATACACTCTACTGTATACTCTCTACTGTATACACTCTACTGTATACCCTACTCTGTATCACGCATACCACTCTTTTATGTCTGCATACCACTCTTTTATGTCTACGAAGTACTCAGTCACCTATAATACGCTGTGTGCTCTGTACTAGTCTTTGCCATTAATAAAACTTTGTGTATTTACTAATTACTGACTATCGAATTACAAGGTATAAGATGCTGAGTCCGGACACTTGGCCCACATTCCATGGAGATCCAAGGGAGGGTTGTCGTATCATCCTCACAAAGGAAGGTTTCCTCGATGACGTGCAGTATGGAAATACTAAGCTCTTTATCAAGACTCCGCAGACAGTCTTCACTCTAGAATCACATCGAGCCAGTCGAATTCCTCCCATAGTCGTATTCTTACAAAGGGTAAACCTATCCTACTGTTTAATTTATTGTTTCTCTCTCAGTGCAGCATTGCTGTTACATATTACAACATATGCAGCTTATAACATATGTAGCTTATAACATAGTATAACATATGCAACTTATAACATATTATAATATATGTAGCTTATAACATATGCAAATTATAACATATTATAACATATGTAGCTTATAACATTATAACATATGCAGTTTATAACATGTTTTAGATGCTGAGATATAATAATATATATAATAGTACAATAATGCTAAGGTCTGTGTTCCTAAATAGTAATGATGATAATAATGATAAAGTGATTATAGAATGCCAAAATAGCTTCATTTATTCAACTACTAGTATATAAATATATACACGTTATAATAATTATGAAAAAATTTACATGCTCTTCGTAATATCATACAACGTGGTATCAAGTATAGTTTATATCTTTTCATCATGTCATAACTAGAGATCTGACTGAAGCTTGAGATTTTTAGCATCGTTCTTGGCACATAAACCATGACTACATAGCTAGGAGTTATTCATCTATGCCTATTCATCATCCTGTTATATCAGAATAATCTATAGAGTGTTGTTATATTATTCGGTGAACTTATGTGCAAAATATTCTCATTTATTGTTGAGATTTTGGTGGTTTTTGGATTTTGAGTTTCCAAAGGAAATATCGCGTAAATCCCTCTATTTTATTGTAACTCAAGTCCATGCTGGTCTAGCACGTTTTCTTTAAAAATGTATGTGAATATTTTACCTTTTCATCAACTGGGCCTCTTCGGTTTCACTGAAGATGTGTGTATGAAGATGTGTGTATACTAGACGTGTGTATAAAAATGTGTGTATACTAGACGTGTGTATAAAAATGTGTGTATACTAGACGTGTGTATAAAGATGTGTGTATACTAGACGTGTGTATAAAGATGTGTATATACTAGACGTGTGTATAAAGATGTGTGTATACTAGACGTGTGTATAAAGATGTGTGTATACTAGACGTGTGTATAAAGATGTGTGTGTACTAGATGTGTGTATAAAGATGTGTGTATACTAGACGTGTGTATGAAGATGTGTGTATACTAGATGTGTGTATAAAGATGTGTGTATACTAGACGTGTGTATAAAGATGTGTGTATACTAGACGTGTGTATAAAGATGTGTGTATACTAGATGTGTGTATAAAGATGTGTGTATACTAGACGTGTGTATGAAGATGTGTGTATACTAGATGTGTGTATAAAGATGTGTGTATACTAGATGTGTGTATACTAGACGTGTGTATGAAGATGTGTGTATACTAGACGTGTGTATAAAGATGTGTGTATACTAGGCGTGTGTATAAAGATGTGTGTATACTAGACGTGTGTATAAAGATGTGTGTATACTAGATGTGTGTATAAAGATGTGTGTATACTAGACGTGTGTATGAAGATGTGTGTATACTAGATGTGTGTATAAAGATGTGTGTATACTAGACGTGTGTATAAAGATGTGTGTATACTAGACGTGTGTATAAAGATGTGTGTATACTAGACGTGTGTATAAAGATGTGTGTATACTAGACGTGTGTATAAAGATGTGTGTATACTAGACGTGTGTATGAAGATGTGTGTATACTAGATGTGTGTATAAAGATGTGTGTATACTAGACGTGTGTATAAAGATGTGTGTATACTAGACGTGTGTATAAAGATGTGTGTATACTAGATGTGTGTATAAAGATGTGTGTATACTAGATGTGTGTATGAAGATGTGTGTATACTAGACGTGTGTATAAAGATGTGTGTATACTAGACGTGTGTATAAAGATGTGTGTATACTAGACGTGTGTATAAAGATGTGTGTATACTAGACGTGTGTATAAAGATGTGTGTATACTAGATGTGTGTATACTAGCTGATAATCCAGCATATTTAGCCAGCCTCTTAACCGATAAATTTAAAAAAAATGTATGTTTTTACATAACTACAAATGCTTTAAAAAATTAAGTAAGTTGCTTTTTGAACTTTTTCAATTTGCAAATGCTTGATCGGTTGCAACAATCAATTAGAGTCGATCAAGTGCTTCTCTATTTTTTCTTGCGGAACAAGCTAGCGTGTGTCGATAACCAACAAACATGAGGAACGTATTTGTTCATGTGATATCAATCAGCAGTGTAGGTCGGCCAGCATGCTTATTTGTGAAGTCAGTCACAAACATTGGCTGAACATTAACAGATCACCAACTAGTGTACTTGTTCAAAAAAGCACTGTACTTGGAGCTTTAGATGGAAAAATTAGGCCGTCCTAATTCATATTATTTCTCATTCTTTTGCGTAAATACTCGAATATTTCTTTTTCAACTACTCGGCTTGTTGGCATTAAAGAGCTGAATAACCTCCGGTGCATTTGTAGTACTGGAGAGGAGGACTGGCTCGGCGGTTGGTCGCCAAGATGAAGGCAGTTCGAGTTATTGTTGCCCGATTCAGGCAGTACAAGCTGAGACGTTACTTGTTAAATCTGGTTGACATGCTCAAGTGAGTCGAGTCCACTCAGTGTACAAGGGCTTTGTTGTCCCCATAGCGAAAAGAACCTTGGCGTAACTTACAGCTGTTTGTCAAATAGGTTGTCCACTTGCAACGCTATCTCTACTTCATCGCATCTCACTTGTTATACATTCAGTGAAGATCAAATATTGTCGGTGACTTTGTTGAATGGTAGACCGAGGCTGACCTGTCCTCAAGGTTGCTGTGTTGTTTAGGGGAGCTAAGTCTATGAGAGATTATGGAAAGAGTCTCCAGTGGCCTAAACCACCCGCCATTTTGACTGCTTTCATAGAAGAGCTAGCCCGAGCCTATCGCATGTGAGTGTAACTTCTACAGTATCTCCTACTGCTGTTCCAGCTCTTGTTTCTTCAAATGCTAGAGAATACACAAGTTGACTGACCTTTCAGTTATGTCTGGATATAGTTTTTGGTGTCATCGAAAAGAAAATCAATTTCAACCTGGTATATGCAAATTCCGTAGCACTTACAACTTAGCGCAACCATTTTTGATTCAACAAATTATTGATGAAGAGCAATGTGTAGCGGTTTTTTGATAACTTTTTTGGCTTTGGCAGCTTTTATCTTCTACAAGTTTTTATACGATGGCCAAACATTAGTGTCACATTGCGGAGAAGGAAACACGGGCATGTGATATGGAATGTGATTGCAACATAGTAAAAGTTACTAATGTCGTCATATCTACCGGATAGATAGCAAACATCGATGCTTCTGGTGAACAACTACAGTAAATCAAATATACAGTCAAACATGGATAACTCGAACTTCAAGGGACCGAGCAAAAGTGTTCGAATTATCAGAGCGTTCAAGTTATCAGAGCACTGTCACAAGTCCATATATTTACTTATTTATTAGTAGATACATGTACATATACAAACTATAATATAAATCAAAAGCACAAATGGCTTGTTTCAAATTAAATGCTTCTAATGTAAAGTTTAAAACATTTTCATGAAAAAGTATAGAGATTTTTCTATCACTTGAGATTGGTTTGTTGTTTGAGGTGATGTTATTGCCAGGACGTTTTTCAGATTGACATTGGCAAAACTTGATCGTTGTTGAAATGCTCAAAAGAAAAGACATTTTTTTCTTTTGGGGTTTTATCCTCGATCAATTTTGCCGTTTTTTCTTGAAGTTTATGCAGATTACCTTACTTTACCTGGGATTCGTTAAGAGCAACACTCCGAGGCAGTTCAATTAGAAGTTTTACGAGGTTTTACGGTACATTCTATATCACTCACGCTTTTTTAATAGATACTTATTGAATGTACAAATTGGATGCTGAATCAGAACCACAGAATACAATTGTATTGTATTCTGTGTTTAGGTCAAACGATGAATAGTTTTTTGTAGCTCAGACAACGTATACGTTTAATTACAACAATTTTTAAGACGTTTTAAACATTCAACATTCCGACGTTGATTCAACACGGAATCAACGTTGGAAAACTATTCATCACGGGCTAGCCGGGTCACGCACTCAAGGATTTTCGCCACGCACTTACAAAACAAAAACAACATGCGATTTTTGTTTTGTATGTGCGTGGCGAAAATCCTTGTGCGCGTGACCCGGCTAGCCCGTGCTATTCATCGTATCGCAGTATAAATCAAATTTCACCAAACTTTTAGAAAAGTCATTGACAAAAATATTTTGCCGATGGTGGTAATAACGACGCTTATGAATTACGAAAAGATGAAGTTTACCTCTATGGCTTTGAATAAAGTGATTTTCTAAAGCGATAACAACCGTTTCGGTAGCCGTTGGGCAAAAAAACAGTTCGAATTAACAGTGTTGAGTTCGAGTTATCTATAGCAATTTATCATTACGTGGGAACGGACCAAAGAAAATGTTCGAATTAACCATGTGTTCGAGCTATCCGTGGACGAGTTATCCATGTTTGACTGTATACATCTCCATCATGTATTTTCAGGATCAGTGGCCATATTGAAATCCTAAGCATATATTTGCCAGCAACATTTAGCGTATATAAATGGGACTATTACCAAGTATTGATTTGGAATTAATCTAGTCTTTTTATTTAATTGAAATATTTAGCTCTGCTCTTGCTGGGCCCTGATAAAAGATGAAGTTGTATGTTTCATTAAATTAGCTCCGATGTCGCAATCCATCAGAACAAATAAGTCCTAAAATTAACGCCGATGATAACAAGTGTCGAATTTATCTAAAGCGCTTCTTTCTAAACTATCATTAATACGGCTGCACAACAATGACCAGCATTTGTTCATCTTGTTAAACTATCATTAATACGGGTGCACAACAATGACCAGCATTTGTTCCTCTTGTTAAACTATCATTAATACGGATGCATAACAATGACCAGCATTTGTTCCTCTTGTTAAACTATCATTAATACGGCTGCACAACAATGACCAGCATATGTTCCTCTTGTTAAACTATCATTAATACGGATGCATAACAATGACCAGCATTTGTTCCTCTTGTTAAACTATCATTAATACGGGTGCACAACAATGACCAGCATTTGTTTCTCTTGTTAAACTATTATTAATACGGCTGCACAACAATGACCAGCATTTGTTCCTCTTGTTAAACTATCATTAATACGGATGCACAACAATGACCAGCATTTGTTCCTCTTGTTAAACTATCATTAATACGGCTGCACAACAATGACCAGCATTTGTTCCTCTTGTTAAACTATCATTAATACGGATGCACAACAATGACCAGCATTTGTTCCTCTTGTTAAACTATCATTAATACGGGTGCACAACAATGACCAGCATTTGTTCCTCTTGTTAAACTATCATTTATACGGCTGCACAACAATGACCAGCATTTGTTCCTCTTGTTAAACTATCATTAATACGGATGCACAACAATGACCAGCATTTGTTCCTCTTGTTAAACTATCATTAATACGGATGCACAACAATGACCAGCATTTGTTCCTCTTGTTAAACTATCATTAATACGGATGCACAACAATGACCAGCATTTGTTCCTCTTGTTAATCTATCATTAATACGAGCGCACAACAAGACCAGCATTTGTTCCTCTTGTTAAACTATCATTAATACGGCTGCACAACAATGACCAGCATTTGTTCCTCTTGTTAAACTATCATTAATACGGCTGCACAACAATGACCAGCATTTGTTCCTCTTGTTAAACTATCATTAATACGGCTGCACAACAATGACCAGCATTTGTTCCTCTTGTTAAACTATCATTAATACTGGTGCACAACAATGACCAGCATTTGTTCCTCTTGTTAAACTATCATTAATACGGATGCACAACAATGACCAGCATTTGTTCCTCTTGTTAAACTATCATTTATACGGCTGCACAACAATGACCAGCATTTGTTCCTCTTGTTAAACTATCATTAATACTGGTGCACAACAATGACCAGCATTTGTTCCTCTTGTTAAACTATCATTAATACGGCTGCACAACAATGACCAGCATTTGTTCCTCTTGTTAAACTATCATTAATACGGATGCACAACAATGACCAGCATTTGTTCCTCTTGTTAAACTATCATTAATACGGGTGCACAACAATGACCAGCATTTGTTCCTCTTGTTAAACTATCATTTATACGGCTGCACAACAATGACCAGCATTTGTTCCTCTTGTTAAACTATCATTAATACGGCTGCACAACAATGACCAGCATTTGTTCCTCTTGTTAAACTATCATTAATACGGCTGCACAACAATGACCGGCATTTGCTCACAGTGAACTAAGGATATTATTTTTCCAGTTTTGTTGTCAATAATTTGGGAAATGTTTTAGCACAATTGCAATCTTCCTACATTTCAACGTGATCTTATTGGTTAAAGTGTTAGCTTAGTATCTTGTTTCTTCAAAAACTCTGTTTCAGCGCAAACAATTAAATTGTACTCAAATTTATGTTACTCACAATCAAGTGTTTGAAACAATCAGCACCTTGGATACATAATCGATCAAATCCTACAAAACAATCCTTGATTGATAAATTGCTGTGTAGATGGAGAGCGAGGATGATATTGAGCCGTGTGAGCAAGTCAGATTGGCCTATGCTCAGACTGAAGGTGGCTGCAGCTGAGGAGCTTATGGGAAAGAGGAAGGAATGGGGCCAGTCACGGCGTATCTGGAAAGGAAACTATTTGGCAGGAGTGAGTCAACTTGAGTCTGCCCTTTTTGCTGATTTGCTTACTGTCCCTCTCGTCGTGTAATTTAAATGTTCCTTTACTTTCTAACACAAAATTGCCAGCAGTAAAAATAGCCCTTAACATGTCTGATGCTCCGTGACCTTTAGTCGAGAGGCATGACGACACCGTCCACGCTTGTAGCTAGTTTCATATGACTCATCATTTGGAGTCGTGTTCCTCTGTATGTGTCATATTTAAAGCTAGTCAGACTTATTCCAACACATTTCTTGAAGTAATTCACTGGAATATCAGCGCTAGGTTTAGTTACATTGTACATGTTCTATTCATAAAAGTCATCAATTCCTCATTTTTGCGAGAGGCTCAGCTTGAGTTAATTTGCATACTGTAACAATTTACTGGTAGTCTGTGTCCAATCCGATAACAAGTAAGGCAGTTTGTATCTCCTTACTCGCGAAGCTGGTTCCTGAGACCTTAGTTTGTTAGTTTAATTGCTGACTAAGGAGTTTCATATTGATACAAGTTGAGATGGAAGATATGAGTTATCCTTCCATGTTCACGTTAGAATAACTATTACCTTTACCTTTTTGAACGTTTTCTTGCTGCACTGCTGTTTAGAATTGTGTATCATGTTCCATTCCAAAGTTCATATTTGGTAAGCTCAAGATATAATAAAATACAGCATGTATTAACAATATAAAGATGTGTCAACTAGACTGAAATATAACATACAAAATGGGACTCTATTTTATTGTTGTGTCCAATGATAATTCAAGCTTGACATACAGGTCCCCCTATAGATTCTGGGTCAACAGGTTAATTGAAGTCCATCACTCTTTATATTCAGATAACAACAGAGATAATAAGAATAAAACTTTTCTTGTAAAACCTGGAGGTGGAAAGCAAAGCTATGTATTTTTAAGGATTGTGATTGGCTATACGCAGGTACAAATGGTTTGAATACAAATTAAACCTTTGCATGCGCAAATTTAAAAACGGCAAGAATTGCATCTGGAATGTCAAGCCTAGAGATAATCTAGTATATGCAAAAGTTACTGTACAAAAAAGGGAAGAGTAGTTGAATGGAGTTGGTAACTGTTCGTAGATTACTCGGACAGGAAACTGGAAAACATTTGGAGTGCACATAGTTTAGTACTCAGTCTCACAAGTATTCAGTGCATGATAGAGCTATTTTCACTTAATCCAGAATAATGGGAACCCAATAAATGTTTTTAATCATGAAATGTTCTAGTCATGATTTGGCAATTCCCAACATTTTAAATAAATATGTCACCATTATTGCATAAACTCAGAGCATTTCAATTCAGTTCACAAACATAAATAAAGTTTATTATTTGAAGCTGTTTTGCCACAGTATTGGTGCACGTGCATCAGTAGTTACTAGTAGTACTTCTAGTTCTGGTTTGGTATAACCCTCACACATCGAGCCATATCGAGACTGTCTGTGTTATCTCAGACGACATTTTTATCTAGCTATAAGTGTTAGCAGTATTTATTAACACATATAAACAACTCAATGTAGTTCTTGTCACTTTGGGTATCCTACAAAACGCTTTTGCATGCTATTTTTGACAGATTTTCGACTTTCTATGTTTTTTTAGAGTTTGCACGTTTCTTCGTTTTACACTGATGTTTTACACCGATGTTTGTAAAGTTTTGCTGTCCGTTATATAGTCTTCTCTATGCACAATGTATTAATAATTGCAACAATTTTTTATTGTCTCAATCTGTATTACACTCCGACAATAACCCAGTCCTTACCATATGACTCGCTATCTACATTTGACATTTTATTAATTTGGATATCGATAAGACCTTGATTTGTTTAGTCTAATCAGCTGAAATTGAATAAGAGATTATTAGCTAGTGTACGCAGGGCTTCAATAAATTATAACAGTGTGATATATGGGCATAATGAACATGCTAACAATCGTTATCAGGTTTGTAAGCAATGGATTAGCAGTGAAATAGGAATAAATTTGTTTTGTAAATTTGTTTAATTCAAAGTTAAATAGTGTCAATCTAATGCGCTAAGTCGGGAAAAATTATCAGTTGTCTGAATTCACAGGAACTTGGAATTAAATTACAGTAAACTCTACATAGAAATCTCATTACGTGTCAAAGGTCAAGGTCAAAGGTAGCGCAAGACTTAACATTGCAAACCCAAAAGTGGTTTTTTAAATATTCACATCTCAATCTTGTCTGGCGCAGGTGCGTCTCTTCATAGATGGGGCTACAAGCCACTGCAAAGTCTTTGGACACTTGCGCAGTATACTAACTGCTATACAGAATTATTTTAAAATTGGATGCTGAAGGTTCTGATCTTGTGATGCCAAAACTGTCAAGTCTTGTTATTAGTGATAAAATATGTTTCTTACATTAATATATCGAGTTAAAAGGACAGTTCTTAGAATGGACGCTAATCACCTCCTCTGCGAATAAACTCAAATTACCAATATTACCAAATTTTCTATAGCGAAAGCCATGTTAGCAGTCCATCGCGATAGGAAAAAGGCAATATGTTGACACCAGCAACTCTCTATAAACTACTGCGGATTACTAATCTGGGTTACTAATCCGGGTTACTAATCCAGGGTAAATATGATATTCAAAGCTAATAACGGTGATATCTATCAAAAGACTACACTATTGTCTGCTACAATCTCATGCATGCTGATAGATGGTGGATATTAGTACTTTATCAGTTGGCATAGCTGGTCAAATGCAGGACACTTCTCTTCAGAACTTGTAACAAACTTCACTTGTACAAACTTGTATCTCACATTCTGTAGATATGGTCAAGAGCCTCTACAATGCATTGCGTTAAACTGCTTTTCAAAAACTCTAACATAACTGGCATTGAACAACCTTCTTGCATTTCACAATATTAACCATCTTTGCTCCGTAAAATAAATATTTAAAGCAATCTTGTCATGTCATTATGCAAGCTCACCTAAAACTATTTTTAATGATTTGTTGTAATTTGATATTGTTGCCTCTTCACATAAATGGATAAAATCAATAGTTTGGCAGCTGATGGATTAAAGGTTTATCCACTATGATCTCTAATTTTGCTACTATGTTTTTTGTGGTCAGAAACTGCTGCCATGAGCTATTCACATTTGTAGATGTACTAACAATTACTTGCAAATGCTTTTATGACTTTGTAAGGAAGCTTAGTATGTTGAAATAATTTGGAGTTGTTTTCTCATTAGTGCAATCAAATTTTTACATAAAAAGTTCATTTGCTGCGAGCTATTAAAGCAAGTATTCCTATAAAAAAGACACTGTGTTTTGTGTAGTTCATTCCAATGTCCAAAATATTAATGGAAATGGTAATTATATTTAGCATGAAAACAAAAGCATCATATAAAACCTTATTAAAAATAAACTAAAGGTGCAAAAGAAAATTAATGAAGTAATTATAATAATTGATAGAGAGATGGATTTAGTATTACTTTACTGCATAGACACAAGAACTGAGACGTGAATTCATCAATGCGTAAGTTAGGAAGCAAAGGTGGTGATAGGCTAGTGTTGGTGTCATTTAAAACTCGGCTTATATTTTTAGATGCTAAATTAAATCAGCCATTTCTGTTCTCCATTTACAAAATCGTGATGCTTAGAAAAATAGGAAATTACTCCAGGTATTAAATGAAAAATTCAGAATTTTCACACATGTTGGAGATTGTCGTAATTATAAGTAGAGGTTGGACCATACTGCTTTCTGCCAGTATTATTGCATACAAATTATAATACCCTGGTAGTGTGTATATTAACTGGTTTGGAAGATAGCACCGCTGCTTAATTACGACTCTCCAATTCTGCACACTTTGGCTGAAATATTGTAGGATGGAAACTTCAATGCTATAGTCGACGGACTTCGGAGGAAGGATGGTTTCAGCACGATAGTATTCTCTAGTAGAATTCTGAAAGTCAACAAAGGCAACTCAAACTCAAATCGTGCCCTTCTCATCACTGACAGTTTTATATACAAACTTGATCCTGGCAAAGCCTCTAAGTACAAAGTGATGGCAAAGGGCATACCTGTAGTCAATGTATGTGATATATATCTGTAGTCAATGTATGTGCGTACCTGTAGTCAATGTATGTGATATACCTGTAGTCAATGTGTTCATATACCTGTAGTCAATGTATGTGATGTACCTGTAGTCAATGTAGGTAATATACCTATAGTCAATGTAGGCGATATCCCTGTAGTCAATGTAGGTGATATACCTGTAGTCAATGTAGGTGCTATACCTGTAGTCAATGTAGGTGATATACCTGTAGTCAATGTGTTCATATACCTGTAGTCAATGTATGTGATGTACCTGTAGTCAATGTAGGTAATATACCTGTAGTCAATGTAGGTGATATACCTGTAGTCAATGTAGGTGATATACCTGTAGTCAATGTAGGTGATATACCTGTAGTCAATGTAGGTGATATACCTGTAGTCAATGTAGGTGATATACCTGTAGTCAATGTATGTGGTTCTTCCTGTAGCTATCGTAGGCGTGAATGGTATTCCTCTCGTCAGTGTAGTGTTCATCTCAAAACTGTATTTGTATCAACCAAAGAACCCCTTACGACCTGCAGTTATATTTGCTAATTTGCTGATGATGCTCTTTGGTTGCTCTACTAGAGTGGTTGGTATGTGGTAAGCTAGTAGCACGGATGTGCAGCTATAGATATGCACTTGTAGGTAACAAGCGTCAGTGTGACTGCCAATGTAGACCAACTGGCGATTATCCACCTGGATGGAGGAAATGATCTTGTATTTTCGCTGACTAATGACAAAGGGGAGGACAGAGTTGGTGAACTCGTAGGAACCCTCAACAGTCTCTGGCAGAGGTAAAACGCTTATTGTTACGCGTGTCTTCTGGGAAACACTGTGTCTTAGTGGCTTGCTCTTGCTTTATTCAGATAAAACGGATTCTACTGATGCAGTTCACTCTATTACTTTTAAAGTAGTTATTTCATATACAGTGGAACCTCGGTTTTCGAACGACTCGCAGTTCGAACAAATCAGAGTCCGAACAAAAAATTCGAGAAATTCTTGCTTCGTAGTTCGAACAAAAATCGGAGTTTGAACGCCGGTACGACGCGTGAGTGCGTACGTTAGGGTAGGATGCTGAGCGGCGTACGGGTGTAGATCGCTCTCTCTGTGACCAACTGTTGTCGCATTGTCCGAGATTAAACAAATGTGTAGCAAATGGGCCGAGTTACAGAATTTCATCGAACTCCACCACCCCGATAAAACTGCAGCCACCAGAGTCATCAATGACTTTAACGACATTATCATGAACCACTTCTGAAAAGTGCTAAAAAGAAGGCAGAAGCAAGTGTCATTGGATAGATATTTTAAGAGAAAAGAACATCCTGTAGCCAAGCAAAAAATCCTATTCATAATTCTTTTCTTTATCCTTTTTTTTAATTTTTACACGTTCATGTTAGCGTAATCTTTCGTATGGAAGATTACGACAACGCGAACGTACGATTAGCCTGGGTTACATTTATGTTTGTTATTTGTGTCTTTGCCATTTTGCTTAACATTTTCTGAGATATACATTGCTTTTTATGTGTTGGTCAGCATTTTAATGTGCAATTTCATGCATAAAATAATGTATAAAATACTAAAAAGGTAAACATTCAGGGTGTTGGAACAGATTAAAACTTATATATATTAATTCTAATTGGAAAACCTGTTTCGGATCTCAAACAACTCGGTTTTCAACCAACCTCCTGGAACGGATTGTGTTCGAGAACCGAGGTTCCACTGTAGTAAACATTTACTTATGTACTGGAATTCCTTGTTTTTGTCTATTCTTGGCATTAAAGCTGTCAGTTGGGCAGCAGGTATTTATGAAGTTGTCCAATTATTATTTTTAATATAGGCACAGATCTTGTATACAAATTCTTTCACCTTTTCATAGAGTAGATGCCAAGGAAAATGTTGCATGATCGCCTTCAGTTTTTGTTAAGACTTGCAACAGAATTGAAATGGTCTTCAACTTTCTTTGAATTTCTTTCTTTGGCATTCTTCAGCAGGCTTGGTGAAAATTGTTCTGGATTTTTTTTTGTCAAGTCGCAACCTTTCAGTTATTGTTTTACAAAAGTGTTTTACAGATCAAAATCTTCATCTTAAGTATTCTATAGTTGTACTAGTCTCATAAGCGAGTATTCTAGCCGACTGTCAAAAATATGTTAGGATGCTGCAACTAACCTTGTGAACCAGTGGCAGCAGTGACAATTATTAATATTATTTGCCTTAATATCAGTGTTACAATGAAACATATGATGCAGTTCAACGATTGCAGCTGTTACCCAGTATTACACTCTGTTCACAGTCCCTGTCTAGACTCGCACACCATCATCACAAAAGTTCATGCGCTTCACTTTTCCCCCTTACTTTTTCTAGTCCTACACATGTATGTGTGTATTAACATTTTATTATTACCTACGCTATGCCGTGTCTGCTGCTGATTATTGTGTGCTGTATTGTCATCCCAGCTAAACTCGCTAGTCAATATTGATCTGCCCTAACATCCTTATCCAAGTTGAAATTCAAGTGCAGCCTCAAGGATTGGATTATAATTACTAGGAAGCTTCTTGTCTATGGAGTGTAGCTCTCTATCTCGAGAGGCATTTCAATCAATAGTTGGTGTATACTCATTGTACACACGCTTTCTTCTAATCTCCAATCCTCTGCTGTCTCCTATCATCACTTGCTTATCATACAGTGTACCACAGCCTACTCACAGTTATACAGTGTACCACAGTCTACTCATAGTTAGTTATACAATGTACCACAGTCTACTCATAGTTAGTTATACAATGTACCACAGCCTACTCATAGTTAGTTATACAATGTACCACAGCCTACTCATAGTTAGTTATACAATGTACCACAGCCTACTCATAGTTAGTTATACAATGTACCACAGCCTACTCATAGTTAGTTATACAATGTACCACAGTCTACTCATAGTTAGTTATACAATGTACCGCAGTCTACTCATAGTTAGTTATACAATGTACCACAGTCTACTCATAGTTAGTTATACAATGTACCACAGCCTACTCATAGTTAGTTATACAATGTACCACAGCCTACTCATAGTTAGTTATACAATGTACCACAGCCTACTCATAGTTAGTTATACAATGTACCACAGCCTACTCATAGTTAGTTATACAATGTACCACAGCCTACTCATAGTTAGTTATACAATGTACCACAGCCTACTTATAATTAGTTATACAATGTACCACAGCCTACTCATAGTTAGTTATACAATGTACCACAGCCTACTCATAGTTATACAATGTACCACAGCCTACTCATAGTTAGTTATACAATGTACCACAGCCTACTCATAGTTAGTTATACAATGTACCACAGTCTACTCATAGTTAGTTATACAATGTACCACAGTCTACTCATAGTTAGTTATACAATGTACCACAGCCTACTCATAGTTAGTTATACAATGTACCACAGCCTACTCATAGTTATACAATGTACCACAGTCTACTCATAGTTAGTTATACAATGTACCACAGTCTACTCATAGTTAGTTATACAATGTACCACAGCCTACTCATAGTTAGTTATACAATGTACCACAGTCTACTCATAGTTAGTTATACAATGTACCACAGTCTTCTCATAGTTAGTTATACAATGTACCACAGCTTCTCTATAATGTTTTCTCATTGACATGTCAATAATCGATCGCGCTTTATTAACTGTTTGAACTTGTTTGGACTGCAGGAAACAGCGAAGGAATCTTCGTGTAAGAATTGCTGACAAGCTGACGTGCATGCTTGGTAATAAATCACGGTGTGTTCTCGTTCAACCTGGAATTGGAGGCAATAGTCGGGTGGCTTTTAAAAAGGGTAACACGCAGGGCGAACTTATCCTGTCAGCCTGAGGCTAAAATGGGGGCTCTTCTCTTACCTTCACTCCCCTTCACTACACTTCCTGACACAGATTAGTGTCACTGCTGACTTACGGCAGCATCTCTTTCTCTTTTTTTATATACTTCCAGCAAGCTTTGCAGGGCTCTGCAATGCACATTTATGTTCTATTAAATAGGCTACCCTAGACAGCTCCTATAATCCTCTGGTACAATCGTTCCTGGATTTACTTGAAGTAATCTATACTAGTCATTCTACACAAATTATTGGCACAAATGTTTGAGCAGTTCCATTACAGCCCTCAGCATCATCTGTGATCTAAGACTTTTGCTGATCACTTACTAGCTGTTCATTGTGATAGAAGTTTTAAATATATATTATTACTAACAGCTTTTCTTTGATAACAACTTTCCCATCTTTACATTACATTTTTAATTTTATACAGACTGGATATTAGGCTACTTATTGTTATATTCCTCATTTCCGAGCTGAATTTTTTAGCTACTGAAATTTCCTATATTTATACAGACCACATCCTTATTATTTTTATTATTGTTTTATAAGATCTTTAAATAGAAAATATACATCACATGCTTTGAACAGATTGTCACTCTCTAATCTGTCTTCATATTAATACGCTAGCTTGTTAAACCAACTACAGGACCTACACTGTCTCAAGGCAGCTCAGTAGCAGCCATTGTCAAAGTTGATAAATGTCTCCAGAAACCAACAAGGTAACTTTATATGGGCTTTACTGGCAAGGGGCTTCACTGGCAAGGGGTGTATGTGCAAGGGGCTTCACTGGCAAGCGGTATATTTGTCAGGGGCTTCACTAACAAGGGGTGTATGTGCAAGGGGCTTCACTGGCAAGAGGTGTATGTGCAAGGGTCTTCACTGGCAAGGGGTGTATGTGCAAGGGCTTCACTGGCAAGGGGTGTATGTGCAAGGGCTTCACTGGCAAGGGGTGTATGTGCAAGGGGCTTCACTGGCGAGGGGTGTATGTGCAAGGGGCTTCACTGGCATGGAGTATATGAGCAATATAGGCAGCGTAGCTCAAGCTGACCCTAAATTTTATTCAACTGTTACAGTGTGTCTTACGGATTCAATGTTGGAATTTAGCAAGAAATAAAATGTTGATCTCTAGCATATAGTAAATATAGTCTACAGTATATTGATTTAAACAGTAGGCTATATTTAGTTGAGTCATCCACCATATCACTGTTGTGATGACAGCTTGTTAGTTGATGTTAGACAGTGACAAGGTGCCCCATGGGAACCTATGGACCTTTCGTACATGTAGTTTAGCCAAAAACAATAAGCCAGTAGAATGGCTCATGATATAAGTTCCTCAGTGCTGGCATTGCACTAGTTACAATCCAATGCCAATACTCTAGCTGTAATACTACAACTATGATAGTCTAACCATAATACCATATCTTGTATAATCTGGATATCATTCTTTAGCTATCATAAGCTAGCTATAATACTCTAGCTACAATACTCTAGCTACAATACTCTAGCTATAATACTCTTGCTATAATACTCTAGCTGTAACACTTTAGCTATAATGCTCTAATATATGTGTACAGAGACAAAATCTAGTTTATTAAAGCTGTATACGAAGCCTTTTAAAACCTGCTGATACGCAGCAGGTTTTACCACGAGCTTTTCAAGTCTACTCAGAATCATTTCTTGAATTAACTTCACCATGAAAGCTCGTGTTCGGCTGCATCTCGTTTCCCAGTTTTACATTTAGCAAATGTATCGAGGCATTGAGGTCAATGACAGGTTAACATGACAGAATCAAAGACGGGAACTACGTCTTGTAAATAACATTGTCCACTTACACCTGTTGATGTAGCAAAGAGCGAAGGCAAAATTTTAAAATTATTATGTACTGTACCAAGATAATTTGAGTACAACTACATGTATATATCTATCCGCAATAAAAGTTAAGTTAAATCCGCTATGCAATCTAGTGGAGTAAGTAATAACAACACTATTGTGATGTACTGTTTCACAACACTTCTATTTTATGTAGACTTCTCTTCAATTTGTTTGTTCTGATGGTAAAATGCTCCAAAAATTGTCATTTAGATAGCTCTGATATAAAAAAACTTATTTTGAAGGATTTTATCTTCTATCCTTACAACTCACCTCAGCCTTTAATAGAACTTCTATCGCCTTGCACTGCCAACATTCAAAGTAATAGCAAACTATTCTAGGTATTCAACATTAATAATAGATATGTTGTTCATATTTCTATTTGTTTTATAGAAAATTGCTTTATTACATTATAGTTTAGTTTGGACTGCGTATTATTTTTCTTGCCAATGGTGATATAAAGTGAAGGTTTGGCATCGTAATATTCAGGTACAAGTAGCTAGGTTTGTCACGCAATTGGGTTTGCTGATGTCAATCTCGGCTCACTCAGTTTACTGCTTACTTGCCATTATCAGACAGGTGACAGTTGGTGTGTGCTTACTTGCCTTGACCAGACCGGTGACAGCTGGTGTGTGCTTACTTGCCATGATCAGACAGGTGACGATTGGTGTGTGCTTACTTGCAATGATCAGACAGGTGACAGTTGGTGTGTGCTTACTTGCCTTGATCAGACCAGTGACAGTTGGCGTGTGCTTACTTGCCTTGATCAGACCGGTGACAGTTGGTGTGTGCTTACTTGCCTTGATCAGACCGGTGACAGTTGGTGTGTGCTTACTTGCCATGATCAGACAGGTGACTATTAATGTGTGCTTACTTGCCATGATCAGATCGGCGACAGTTCCTGGTGCTTACTTGCCATGATCAGACAGATGACTATTGGTGTTAGAAGCAAATGAGACTCTCTCAAATCTGGTTTTTGATGGTGGGGTTTTTGAAGTTGGTGTGTGCTTACTTGCCTTGATCAGACCGGTGACAGTTGGTGTGTGCTTACTTGCCATGATCAGACAGATGACTATTGGTGTGAGAAGCAAATGAGACCCACTCAAATCTGGTTTTTGCCACATTCTCCTACTACCTGTATTTATTGATTTTTGGCTTGTATACTTTCAAGGCATCGGTATGGGGGATTTTGAAATTTTAGCAGAAACTTATGAAAAGAAGCTGTAACAAGATTATAGCAAAAGTTTGTGTAGGGCTACTGACTAGCTGCTCATGGCTACCCCACCAGTATTGCTCCCTTTGGCAGAGTTCTCAAGTTTCACAGCTAGTAGGGCTCTGATGAAATACTGTTCCACAAACACGTTAAATCAAGGTGTAAAAGTTAATGCTAGATATCAGGCTACAAACTTTCTTTTGACATTTTTCTAAAGGTACTAACTACTAGATGATGGGTAAACAGGGTAAAACAGGGTAGCTACATAAATGGTTAATTGCAGAGTCCAAGCTCTTTTGTATATCACATTTCAGTCGTTGTTCCGATTTTTGGAAATCAGTTTTACTCAGTTACTTAAACTGATTAAAAACAAATGAGAGAGGTTGGTGAGTTATTTGGTGTATAACAGGCTATTCCCTGACTCCCACAGTACAGACCTGTCTCCTCATGCCATATAGCCTACTAGTTGAACAGCCTGCTAACCCGGTCTATGTATTATATTGTAACCTAATTCTACAGCCCTGCCTTACCCAATAATTGGTCACAAGCTGCTGCAATATAAATTATCATATTTGTTAGGCTATAGGACTAGCGCAAGACTCAGTAGTTTGCAGTAGCTACAGAATGTCGGTTAACATCTAGTGCTTATACACGAGCAGACGTGACGAGCAGGACGTGTCCAGGTTGACAGCCAGAGTGTACATGGATCCTACTCTCTAGAGTTAATGGAAAAATTGTGCACCGGTCGAGGAGGAAACCTCACAAAGATGAACTATTGCTAGAGGCAGTTGCTATTTGCACAATATATTGACTTATTGATGAGTTCCTATCCCGCCAACACTACGCCAACACTACGCTCGAGGGCAATTCTATTTAGTCATTGACCTCAATACATTAGCTCACCAAAACACTAGGCTCTAATACTATTGTACATAGTCATTGACCCTAATAGATCAATCGCAATAAAACATTTTACAGCAAAATAAGAACCTTCCAATAATGGCCGTAAGTTTGTTAGAATGAGATTTTCTCTCATCTCCAGCACTTTGACAGAGACGACAGCAGTTGCGATAGCGCTGACTCATGTTTACAATGAATTGTGTATTTCCTGTGATTTGATCCTTTAGAATGTAGTTTCCTGATAAAACCAAACATTAACTTTTACACTCTGAGGATCAACTGGTCGGCCATGATGTGTTCTTACCAGCAAGTTCTAATAACGGTTTATTAGAATAAAATGTATAAAGAGTATGTTGAGTAGAGATTAACTAGCTGGGTGTATGAAGGCTGACTCGACTAACCACATGGCTGAATAGATAGACGAGTTGTTATCGATTGGCAGAGGTGTTGTAGGAGCTCAAGTCTATTTGTAAACTACTTACATGTATGCATGGCAGCGGCAATTGAGTGTATGTTCAACTATTTTGCTTCTAAACAAGCCAAAATGCATAACATTAAATATGTATTAACAAAAATACAGTTTAAATAGCACAGAAGGCAAAAATACACACAATTGACTAGATCTAGACTGGGGAATCTCAGAGGCGTGCGTCTACGAAATGAGAACATCAAGAAAAACGGCATTTTATCATAACGTTTGAGATGCAAAATGGTTGTACTTTGCTATTGCAAGAGTCATTGAGTATCTGGTGACAGAGCAGTTAATAAGATAACAGCTACTACCACGCTTTCTGGTGTACTTTAGTCATGCGGAAATCACAGAAGGTTGATGACTAACAAATTCTTTGAGTATTTAATTTCTCTTTGAGAATGTTCTATAATAAAATCACAATACATTTATCAAGTTTGGAGAAGCTCGGTGGCGTTCGGCTGGACCGTTACCGTCGATTTTGTCATTGCCGTATATTGAGAGGATGAAGGAGAAAATGACTTGAGTTCACTAAAAATGATAGTGAAGAAAAGTGGGTCAGCATTAATCCTCAGCATCTGTTCACTCATGCGGTTGATGATACACACGCAGCGATTCCAGAAGCTGTCACGGCTGGTCTCGATGAGAAATGGCTTAAGTGGGTAGCTTATTTCGTTGCCCATGTACGAGTAGCTGATATAGAGACAGGTTAAAACCACTATTTTAACTTCTTGTTCGTCTTCTATGCTTTCCTCAACAATGTCCCTCAGTAGCATGTAAATGAAAACTAAATTAGCGGGATTGATGAACCCAACCTCATGCCAACCTTGATACATGAGACTGCGGTCTACCAGCCGAATCCAGATGCCTATATCGGTTGTTCTCAATCCATTCACTCTCCGACAGCGTCTGCACAAAAACTCCCCTAAACATTTCATGAGCTCCGAGGTTGATGCTTGAATGATTGTCTTCTTTGGCTTAGCTTCACTCACCATGTTATTATTATTGTTATTGTTGTGAGCATTCGCCGGGAATGTCTCAGACTTTTTGAGAAGGCTGATGGTTGCTTTACCCTTGCAATGCACGGCACCATATCTAGAAGGCGGAAGCACGGCTGTCGTCTCCTCTACGGCTTCTATTGAAGGTAGCGATGGTACAGGATGTGCAATAGTGAAGCAGCTGAAGGATTTTTCTAAGCCATGAGAAAGTGTTTCTGGTTTTGAATTGAGTTTAGTGACGACTGAAGGCTTCCTATTTGACGTGAGCTTTTTTAATCCAAGTGAGCTAAAGAATAATGAAGATTTCCGTAGCCCATTGCTTTTTCTACTACTTGTGCTTTCAGCAGAAGATACCGAGCCGTAGCTGACATTCGAAGACATATCCAGACTGTGCGACTTGTCAAGTCTTTGAGAAGGGGAGACGGACAGAACAGTGCCCATGATTTTCACTCCAGGCTCTTTCTAATGGTATCCCAATGCCACGATGCCACGATGCCAGATTCACGGCTCAAAATTTACTAAAGAAGCTCCATAAATTATCCACACCATGACATCCAGAAAAAGGTGAGATATTCAGCACTTGTTGTGACAGCTCACGACGCTGTCGGTTGTACGCTGACAGTCCAACAGTTACTCACCGACTTGTACGCGTAAGCCTCTGTTCCACTGGGAATCGTATCTTGTTATACAGAGAAAGGGTCGGATTGGTAAACTCTATCTCAGATCAGCCTTCATTGATTCTTTAGAGTTTATCTTTAATTTTGCTGCCCACAGAGAATCGCGCTGATGAATAAAACATGAGATAAGCTTGTATCAAAGTTAATAAATTGCCTGAGAAGAACAGGAAGTGTTAAATCCAACTGATATGACGCTCTACCCCTTCTTTATCAAGTCTTCAGTTCACATGCCTTCCATTTAAATATTGTACAAAAAATCAATTTTCATTGATTTTATATTACGCGGACAGCACAACCTACCCATACAGATATACTTGCGAGTGATAGAAAAAGAATAGGCTGTGAATGCTTTATGAAAAGTTGACAGATGGGCCTTTTGATTGCATGCAATGGAACGCTTTGACTTATAAATTGGAGAATAGTCCCTATTGTTGATATGAGAAATCAAATTACACATGTGGTTGGAGCGAAGACATGCGATACAACGACAGGACGATCTGTTGTCCATAGCAGTTGTTTGCTGATCATTTATAGACAACCCATGTCTGGCAGACTCCTGCTAGATTAGGCTAAATGTGAAAATAGCTTTGATATGTTCAGTATTGATAGATACTTCTTTACTACTAGCTGTAAAACACTTTAAACATTACATATGATCTTAAAATATAGTTACTGTCACTTAAACATAGCTAACGTTAGTTACATAGTTATATGATAGTGGTCAAACAGTTGTATACTCATAGTGGAACAGTCGTATACTCATAGTCGAACAGTTGTATACTCATAGTCGAACATTTGTATACTCATAGTCGAACAGTTGTATACTCATAGTCGAACAGTTGTATACTGATTGTCAAACAGTTATATACTCATAGTCGAACAGGTGTATACTCATAGTCAAACAGTTATATACTCATAGTCAAACAGTTGTATACTCATAGTCGAACAGTTATATACTCATAGTCGAACAGTTGTATACTTATATTCAAACAGTTATATACTCACAGTCAAACAGTTGTATACTCATAGTCGAACAGTTATATACTCATAGTCGAACAGTTGTATACTCATAGTCAAACAGTTATATACTCATAGTCGAACAGTTGTATACTCATAGTCGAACAGTTATATACTCATAGTCGAACAGTTGTATACTTATATTCGAACAGTTATATACTCACAGTCAAACAGTTGTATACTCATAGTCAAACAGTTATATACTCATAGTCGAACAGTTATATACGCAGAGTCGAACAGTTGTATACTGATAGTCGAACAGTTCTACACTCATAGTCGAACAGTTATATACTCATAGTAGAACAGTTGTATACTCAGAGTCGAACAGTTGTATACTGATAGTCGAACATTTGTATACTCATAGTCAGCCAGTTATATATTTATAGTCAAACAGTTACCATATACATGTACATTTAGAGTTAACACCAGTTATTGAGGAACTTAAGCAGAGACCGACAGGAGCAGTGAAAACGAAGAGTTGCGAATACAGAGTACGCACAGCAATACCAACAGAACTGACTGCTTGAAAACAAAAAGCAGGTTTTTAGAGTTCTTGGAGACTCCAAAGAAACTAGTCGACAGAAGTGGATAAACACCTAATGCATGAGAAGGAAAAGTATTCTTCCAAGGTATTTGAAGATAATCTACTGAACACCATGGAGATGCATCCTGAATTTGAAAAGAACAAAACAAGCTGAAAACGGACTACGAGATAGTAATAGTAAGGATAGTAATAGTAAGGCTCAAATGCTTTGCAACGATTGGGAATCAAAAACTTGTCCAAACTGCGCAGTATGACAGTGAAGAGAAATTGCTCAAACACGTGATTGAATGACATCTTGGAGAGAGGTGCTAATGTAGTAGATTAATAAGAAAAATTTTGTACATACATCTTATTATATATCTGCATGCAATATATTATATCTATAATTATATAATATACATCATATATAATATATTTCATGTATTTGTTATATATAATATAACATGTATTTGTTATATATTAATACATGTATTAATATATTTGTTATATATATTTAATATATATAACAATGCCATATACCATGGTACTCTCACTCTGTTGTCTTCATACAAGTATTTATTACCATTTACTCCCTTTCTATCACAGTCTTGACTGACCACTGACTGTGATAGAAAGGGAGTAAATGGTGATAAGTACTTGTATGAGGACAGCAGAGTGAGAGTACCATGGTATATGGTATACAGAGACTGTCAATGAATAACAATGGCTTAAGAAAAAACAGAAGAGTAAAATCTTTGAGCAGTAGTAGAGACACTTGCTGTATATAACATAAATGCTGTACTTGATACAGATGGCATCCAGTTGGATAGGAAGAGATTGATTAAAGTGTGGAGTAATGTATGGCTTAAGTTGACAGCAAACCTAAAGAAAAAGCAGCATATATACAATATAGATTATAAGAGATTTATAAGATGAAAAGAAAGTGTAGTGAGTTTTACAAACAGATGGAATAAGGTGGACAGAATAAGGTGGACAGAATAAGGTGGACAGAATGGCCAAATCATTATTTAGGACCAAAAAGAGTGGTAACAAATATTGACACACACAAAAACAGGTGGTAAAACCTGATTTGTGCAAACTCTGTTGAAAATTCTCAGAAGTGATGCATTTAATTTAAAGTTGACAGCTCTTTGAAGGAAATATGTACTTGACTAAGAACAGTAACGTACTAAAAGTCCTGATGACTAGCTAGGCCGAAGAGAGTACTCTAGAGTCTTGACCAATGCTGCTCCACGTTGAAAATGGAAAAGTTAGTGTTGAAAATAAAGATGTAAACTTGAGATTGGACTTTCAGACTATCAGATAAGAAAAGAAGCAACTGCATTCAGACTAGGTGTGACAATCAAGTCTGAAAATCAGAAGCTGATTCAGACATTAAAATGGCTTCCTCAATGATAAGGACATAGATGAGCAAAGGCCAGTCTGTAGAGTAAAAATCATGCCAATGGTCATAGGATAAATGGTAAAGAAGAGAGATGCTGAAAACATGCTAGCAGAGAGTGGGAGAATATTGAGGAAGGTACATTATTATCATGTACCATAACAGCACACAAATGAATTAAAGAAAACTCTTGCAAATCTTCGCGGCGCATTATAAGTAAGCCCCTAGTAAGTCTATTACTTCCATAATAATAAGAATAGACATTATGGACAAGATTCTTGAATATACTTTATAATTTGTGTCACAACCCAAACTCATATCAAAATAAAGTCAAGGTAGGCAAGATGCAGGGCATACAGCATTTTAAAAACAATGGTAACATAATCTGGAAGATCTGGAATAGACAAATCAGATCGCAGTCGTTACAGGTGCAATTTGTATAAGATGGTACGAGCTATCCGATCGTCTCTAAACTGTCAAGATAAAAGAAACAATATAAAGAAAAATCACATGACAAACTTTGGCTCTTAAAAACGCCATGCTGAATTCAAGCTGATCAGTAAATGTATTGATGGCCACCAAGGCAAGATGGCTGAATGAGCTGAGTTCAAGGAAAGTGAGGTCTCCAAAAACAAAGATTTGTCTTTGGAGAAACACTAGAGAGAGATCATATTCCAGAATACTTCATAAAATTTTTTACTTGACTGGTTAGGAGCTTTATAAACCGGCTGAGACAAGTGAACTATGGGACAAAGGTCAGATAAGAACATGTGGTGGAGTGGTTGGAGCTGTTGATCAACTGGTGAATTTAGAACTGTATTATGGAGTAATGGAAGGCTCATTAGAAGAAAACTGTATTATGGAGTCATAAGATAAGGTGCACTTTGACTGGATAAAGCATGCATACAGATAGAAGGGTGCATACAGATAGAAGGGGCTTTTAGAAAAGGTGGTTCTAGTTGGGCAAATCTAATAAAAATATGAAAAACTAAACTAAAGGTTATATCAGTCAATAGAAAATATATGAGCTGATCGATAAAGATCAAAAAGGGTTAACTGCTTTAAGATAGTTTTTTCCTAATGAGTTCTGTCAACAGATTGAAGTGCCTGTAACTATTCTACTAGAGGAATCAGTTAGGTATATAATAGAACTACCCTGTGAAATGGATCCAAACACGACTCACAGCTTCTTCATAGATGACCTTGAAATTTACGAAGAACTGAAGGCTGTGAATGAGAATACTGTCAAGGCCAGTATGGATACTGGAGTAAATTATGAAGCAAAAAAGCGGACAGAAATTGCTTGTATCAGAGACAAGATGATGATGAGAGAAGGCCTACTCATGCTACAACAGATGAGAACACTAGATTTCGCTTTAAACAAGAACTACAACTTGTTAGTATGAGAGCAAGCAGAGGAAATAGAGACACATGCTGTGTTTGAGAGAGTGAAAGAGGAAACAAAAAAGCAAAGGAACATGCTTATTTTGAATACGATTTTTGAGAGAAATATGGCATCATTACTCGAGTGATTTTAGTCGGCCGCTATGTCATGAATGATTTCAAGAAGAAACTAGTTCATGAGTTCGACAAAAATGATCAAGAACGTGATGTGAGATCATAAGATACACAGTAATAACTATATATGAGAGACTGTACCTTATGGTAGATGAAGGAGGAAGAGGAATTAAGGGCTCTAGGATGTATTCCATCACACTCAAATGATCGTGGTGTGCTCTATGGCAGTGAATCAAAGTTTCAAGGGAGAATCGCGCGTGTAAAAATGGGAAATTAATACATCGTAGTATGAGCACTACGTTGATGGGGTTTACATGTAAGGCCAGAGGTACAAGAGATGGGGAACAAATTCAAGGACAAAATAGATGTGTGAAGAAAAATCAAAGAAAGAATAAGAAAGATAGAAAAGGGGTAAGGAGGCAGACAGATCTGGAAAAGAAATGCAGAATGTCATTTATCAAGGCTTGGAAGAGAATCTGTATAGCAAATAAAGTACAACATAAACCTAAAGAAAGTTAGTGTTGTAATGCGCATCTAAGACCAGATAGTAGAAACAAGGGCTTAGAAACAAAACAGTGGGATTGTGGTTGTTAGTGCAGGCTATGTCAGGAGGATAAGTAAGGTGTGATGTGTTTGATAATGAATGCAGGTACTTAGCTGCCAGAGAAGTTTTGACAAGGCACAATAATGTCCTCAAGGTCTTCATGACAGCATTTATGTTAAGAAAATGGCGTTTTACTGCAAGAACAATCGTGGTACAAAGGAACATGAGAACAAGATGCATCTGCAAGTGTGCAATTCCGCAAATTTTCAGCCCCCTGTATGCTTTCCTTGTTGAAATGTGGAGGCTGAGCTCTTGTATGAGCAGAGTTGTGCGAACAACAGCTCGGTGGTCTTAACTAGATATATCTCAGAACAGTCGCAAAGGAACCTCGACTTAGGCTAGATGTTCTTAATGCCATCATGTGTAGCCTCTCTTGAGAGCTGAGCCTCAACCTACTGTTCATAGGTGAGGTACTCTAGACCATTAGGTGAGGTACTCTAGACCATTAGGTGAGGTACTCTAGACCATTAGGTGAGGTACTCTAGACCATTAGGTGAGGTACTCTAGACCATTAGGTGAGGTACTCTAGACCAATAGGTGAGGTACTCTAGACCATTAGGTGAGGTACTCTAGACCATTAGGTGAGGTACTCTAGACCATTAGGTGAGGTACTCTAGACCATTAGGTGAGGTACTCTAGACCATTAGGTGAGGTACTCTAGACCATTAGGTGAGGTACTCTAGACCATTAGGTGAGGTACTCTAGACCATTAGGTGAAGTACTCTAGACCATTAGGTGAGGTACTCTAGACCATTAGGTGAAGTACTCTAGACCATTAGGTGAAGTACTCTAGACCATTAGGTGAAGTACTCTAGACCATTAGGTGAAGTACTCTAGACCATTAGGCAGCAGCTGAGAACAAAATGCAGTCCCGAAGAACTAGGAAGTTAAAGCAAACTGAGACTTTGAATACCAGATAAAGAAAAAGGTCAGGTGAGAATTAGAATATACATGTATAGAGTTCAGCTGCTTGGTTAGACATTTCAAATTGAGAAAACAAAAGTGAGAAAATAACAAAGGCAGCCATATTAGCTGCTGACATTCAAGATAAGGCAGATAAGATCAAAACACAGATTGGAGCTGATCCCAATGGCTATTGAACAAAAAACATGTGACAAAAGTTCTGAAATCTAATGATTCTGTCTGAGCCTGCAGGGAGATACGGGATAGAATTGGAGAGCGTCAGGAGAAAATCATTAGCGATGTTGTGACTGGAGATTAGAAGAGGGAAACTCCCAGCGGTAATTGGTGTTAGCTTATCGACAGCGACCTTATTAAGGCTGACTACATACAATAATAATAATAGTTAGCCTACTATGACTTCATTCATTAACTGATAATTGTCAGACAACCATCACCTCATGCTTCATTGGTTTACGCTGTGTTCTTGTTCCTACATATAATTATCTTACAACCTCAGTCTACTTCGACCAGTCCATAGTCAGGAGTCTATGGATTAGTCTAAAGACAGACCTCTATGGATTAGTCAGAATCCATAGAGGATTTTATAGACAGAAGTCTCTGGAATCAAAGCCTACAGACAGAAGTCTCTGGAATGAAGTGGCTTACGTAGCAGTTGACAGATGGTGTGCTAAATCAAAAAGGTTTCATATAAACAATCTATTTAAACAAGGCTTGGTCAATTTGTTGCAGAAATGTTGCCCTCGCCATTCAGACCATTCAGGCCTTTCAGTAGAAGTAATGAGCATTCTTTAAGGGTCAACCACAAGTCTAGAATAGCACTGGTGATGATAGGCTGGGTTCAAATTATGCAAAACCAACAATGTCATCAATTAAGTTAATGATTTGATACTTTATTTAGATCATATTTACAGGGTTTTATCAAATATATCAGTAATGTCATATAGCAATCACTTAGTAGGAGCATGAACTACCTGGTTTATATTTACTGAATTAACTACAGATGATCTGAAGCCACTACTATATAAAATATCACTATCTACCACAAGACTATTTATAGATACATATCTACATATCTACATAATTACTAATTATTTGTTTTCCCTTCTTATTAACGGCTTACATAGTATATTCCACAAATTCATTTACTCAGTGCTGCCAATTGATGTAGAGGAGTTGTCTTCTTGGAAAGCAGCAAAAGTGTGGTACAGTTTTTTTTATGAAGAACACAACTCCTTAAAAGCCTTGCACTTTCCTTGAATTGTGCATGTATAACTTGTTATTGGCATTAGTAAATCTTCAACAAACACAATGTTTTTCATTACAAGCCTAAAAAATGACGAGACAGAATTTAGGAGTTATTGAGTACGGTAGGTTTTTTGAAAGCATCAGCTTTTGTCACGATCAGCTAACTGCATTTGCTGTAAGTAAAGAGTATTTGCTGTAAGTAAATTTGCTGTAAGCAATTTGTAAAGAGCATTTGCTGTAAGTAAATTTGCTGTACGTGCATTCTGCACGTATGTGCAGAATATGAATAATAAATACAGTTGCTATATTCCATGTACTGAACCACAAATACATTTTTAAACAAGTGAAAGCTAGATGTAAAGGCATTTGATGTTATATAGAAAATCACATGCTGACGTGTGACAGACTCTAAGCCTTCCCTAGTAAAAAGCGATATATTACAGCTTTTTACAGACTTCCTTTTCATCGTCTTGATCAATGGTGACAGACATAACCAGCCTTGCAAAATACAAGATAAACTTTCTATTATGTATAAAATGCCTCATTAGTAGAAAACAAGTAATCAAAACTACAAACAGTATAGACAATGACATAAACAACATAACATGAGTAATCGTCATGATATTGGCCAGCTAATATGACAGCCGGAGATGATGTTTTCTGCTGTCAACGAGGTCGTAAAAAGATGAGGGCTAGAAACCGGGAGCTCAGTTTATAGGTCAAGGTAGGCCTGCTGAACACGCTAGTTTGATATTTTTAGTTTGATTCCACAAGCTCGAGAGGAGTCTGAGGAACAGACAGGGTCAGCTCAGAATCCTAGTCTACAGTTTTCAATGTCCATCAACTGAGTCGACCAATATTCAGGGGCAGCTGAGTAGAACGCTCCAAAGTCAGACGCTGTTTGAACGCACACCCCTCTCTACTTGTATTTACTCAGTGGCTGTTTTCTTATTATTTTGTTACGATAGAAACCACATTAGTTGATCGAACAATATTATAGCGCGCAGCCACCTACTATCTGGGCAAGTACTGCCCTTACTGCTATAGAAAAATATATGGATTTTATAAACTTTACAGTTGATAAATTTACCATCTAAAACACCGTTATACTTATTTTTCTATAGAAATTCTTTTAGCAGTTGTTGTACTGTTCTTAGCTGGTAATTTTTGACAACTAAAGTTCTCTTCCACATCCTTTTTTCATGAAGGAAAACAAACAGGACAAACTGTGTCGAGCCTTAAAATAATAATACGTAATTGATAACTTCATTTCATCTATAAGTGTCAGTATTGCTACAAAACAAAATTAATGGCTCTTCGTTGCACTTCTCAGATTTGGCAAGTCACGAGAAGAGAATGAAATACTACTTAATAGTACTAATACCATACTACTTAATAGCAAACAACTCCAACTATACCTCATACCACTGTTTTTCAGTACCGTTTTAGATTATAAATTAAATGAGGTTACACGTTTTAAATATTCTTAAAATAAAAATTACGAATTTCTCTAAATTTATATTTTAGTTCAGTCATACAGATGCAAAGCGACTAAAGTTTTTCTCAAGTTTATATCCGCTAATGAAACCTTCTTACTCACACATGCGCTAACGCTGATTGATTAATCCTCTCGCAATGAATTAATTTTTTTATAATTAAGGCTCAAAGTTGCAGGTGCCATTGAGTTAAGTTGATTTATCATCATTAAATCACAATTACTCTACCCTAGCAATCTGTTTTGACAAATAATCGGCAAACATATTTATCTACGAAAACCGATGTAAAACCTATAGCATCAACTGCCATGTAGCCATTACTACAAAACCGAAAAAATTTTAAAGGGAGTTTTGTCACCGCCACAAAAATTGGAGCGATTTACCCAAATAATAAATGAAATTCATAAAATAAACCAAACAATACTTTGAGGATCCCTTATCATCTGTCTGCAAGCTGCTTAGTCAAAAAATCGTTCAATTTTTTTTGCACTTTCTCATTTAGAATAAATCTATTCACATGATTATTTCTGACTTTTTATAGTTTGGTTCAGAACAGCTATTTGCACAAGGGTAAAACCCTCAAAACAACTTGGAATTGGTTAAACTCACAAATGAAATAAAGTAACATCAACTTCGCTGAAAGTTCTCTGAGCAGAATCAATAAAGGGAACAAGGGTAGATTAGTTGGTCAATAGAAGTGTTACTGTTAAGCCACAGTATATTCACAGGTTTTATGACGCAATGAGGATAGCAGCTCGAGATACGGCAATCCCTACTGCCAACAGCAGTCTCTGTTGCTACGCACTGATCCTGCCTTCCCAGACCCCCACACGGCAACTCAGTTGCGCAGGCCACATGCTCCTTAACCAGGCTTCCCAAACACTGATTAACTGTCGTTCATATAGCAAGTCCTGTCAGCCAAACAATGCCAAAATATATCATTTTGGCATTAAAATAAAAGCAGCTGCCAAAAGTATTATTTTGGTAGTTACTTTTATACTAAATACCATAATATATTATTTGGCGTTAGATGCCGCAGGCTTGAAACTGTATCTATGACAAGAACTAACAAAATATTAAAAACTGTTAGCATCTTGTGATTATAGATTGATTATAGATTGATCAATTCTGGAACTTCTAAGTGTGTTTTGTGTGAAACAAAGAATCTAGATATAAAACAGAAGCCAAAATTTTATTACTTTATTACAAAAATCAACTAGAATGTTGAAATGTATACTCGCTTTGGAATAAATAAATAACAACATCATACAATAGAACAGCGGTGAGAGCGAGCAACTCTCAAATATAGATGAGAGATAATTCTGCAAGTAGTAATTAGAGAGAGAGAGCTTACATAGATAATAGACTGTCATCACGTGTTTGAGCAATAAATTAAGCCAGCCAATATAACTGGAAATATACAGAAAATAAACTTGGAAATACAGGAGAGTTATCCGCTCCACACAAAATATCATTGGGAGAATAATTGCAACTGCGGTGTCATGGAGGTATGACTAGATAGAAATATGTAAGAGACCATACAGGAAGCTTCAGATTCCAAAGAATTGGCAAATACTCGACAATATGGCAGCTGTGAGTTTTCGCTAGACCAACGATGTAGGCGACTGCTTGTCTTGATGGAGTAACAAGACATAAGTATTACTATTTGTTGTTGAACTATAATTCTCGCCTGGCTGTTCTCTGCGTATATTTGATAAAGCATTTTTATGCACTGCAGGACTAGTTCCCTCATCGCTCACACGCTTGTTAGTACTATATGATTTTTTACTTTTATCGTGTTTTTTATTGTCTTTTTGAGCTAAGTGATGGTCTATAAGATTCTGGGTTTTTAGAAGTTGATGCTCCCTGTCGATATATCTATAGTCTCCTCGAAGCATTCGTACGGCGAATAGTATGAGAATTACGAGTATGAGTCCTCCGGCAATCGGTACAGCGATGATTGCCGTTTGGAATATTGCATCATTTCCTGTAGACATAGGCTCTATATTTTGCAGATTTCCTAGTGGTACAGGTGGAATTTCATTGGTCTCTACAAAAGAATAATTTTATCAATTATAATCTGTAATATCTATACCTATCTTGTCAAGCCAGAATTAGGATTGTTTTCCTCCTATAATTAGATATCTAAATGGAAGGCCAATCTATATTTCTGTACTATTTGGCAAGGATTGGTATTCACACAACACTAGCAGTGCACAACACAACAGACTGCTGCGCAATATAGTTGTACGGATCGACTTGAATCCTTCTATAAGTCTGTTCAGAAGCAATGTGCTCGAATTCGAAATTATTTTGCCCCGTATAAATATTGTCAAAAATTTTAATCCATTCCAAGACTGGGAAACAACCCATTAAGGCAGGTTCGCACTATATCGCCGTATTTCAGCGTTGATGCCACAATACTTTGGTGATCGTCGATGATAACCATGTTCAAACTATCACATACCCATCCGCGTTTGCATCAGTAAATACTCTGTGACATAGGGTTTTCATTTATCTTTTTAAACTTTCGCGAAGAGACCTTTTGTTTTCGCGTGCTGGAACCAAAAACTAGTCTCGCAGCGACTCTCATAAACTGATATGAATAAATCACTCTATCCGCAACAGCGAACTACCATCACCGAAATGGTTCACAATTGAAAGGCGGTAGTCGGTGCTTGGAGAAATATCGGGAAAGTTTGACAACTGCAAACTTTCCCGACGTGTTCGCGAGGCTTCGTCGATGCCATCAATTCACAGATCACATAATCGATGATGAACGCCGAAAGGAATACGCTGACAAACGGTGATATAGTGTGAACCGACCTTTAAAGAACTTTTACAATAGTTGGCCATATAAAGTGCATATTACAAGTGCTTGTAATATATGAAGTAGCCTATACCGGGTTTCTCATAAACACTCTATAAATACATATGAATACACTAAACAATGTATTGCTGTATCCATAGCAACTCATAGCCCCACTTTCTCAGATTTTCGTGCATAACAAAAATGAATAAAACTATTTTCCTTGTTTTATTCTCATAGAATATGAAAGTAAAATAATAAACTAATACATTAGACAAATTGGAGAATATATTCAGTATTTCGTAAACGACAACAAAAGCTGAAGTTGAATAGAGAAGCTAACGATAGAGAACAGTGGCCTAGTTGGTGAGCGAATTGCATTGTCCGGTTTCATCAGCTGATCACGAGAATCCTCGAGTGCTATACTATTGTTTAGCGTTCAAAGCAAACATGGCTCAAATTTTGTTGTTTAACTCTGATTTGTTTGAGATCGTAGAAGTTTGAAAACTGATATTGGACTGTATCTCAGATAAGAAGAAATGGAATACTATTACTGCTGTTATATAAAATGTCTGGGGGTGCGCTATTCCGGCGTGTTACAGAATGGACTGTGAGTGGCTCCACCTAATGTGAGTCAGAAAGTGCCGACCACCCAATGATTTTTAGATTCAGAGGCAGTTCAGCCGACACCTGTATGTAATTTTTCATTCGTAATCATAAAAGAAAGATTGGATATTGCATAGTAACAAACACCGTAAATTAATAGTATTACATTGATGGAATAAAAGGGTAACAAATATTAATCCATAAGCCTTTGTAGTAATGACAACCTTATATCATACACATGGCTCGGCTCATGGCTAACACCAAGCAAGATTTCACCAATTAGGGGCTGAAACTGAGAGCATTACGTTTAACAACAGTGTGTATTAGTTGTATATCGCAAGTAGTGAATGGATGCACCAGAACCTGCGTTAGAAATGTTGAGGGAAATACTGGGATCTCAACGAAGAAGAGACATTTGACTCGTAACTCTCCAACTAGCGGTCTTACTAAAAGCCTTCAGTCGGCTCAAAAAGTTGAAAAATAATATTAAAGCTAATAGCTTGACTCAGCTTATGTTGGTCATTGCATTCAAGTTATAGCGAGAGCACACAGATTAGAGATATCTGATATAGTATGCCAGATATCACATATCTCTCATCATATCGCTATGCCACTCGAGCTACTCGTTAGCTTTCAGTATATGAATGATGGGACTCCACGTATTTTATGTGCTAGCCAAACCCTTTTTATGTAATTTAATTGAAATTCATTCCTTCCCAAGCGGTAGTGGCCGCTGTGAGTCATTGCTAAATGGGAAAGGCAAGAATATATACGATGCTCCTGCAGTATGCCTAGTATTATGTATATCTGTATTGCAGTGAAACAGCTTAGAGCTTTTAGCCACTACCAAATATACAGCAGGTTGTTATAAAATCATATGACTATGCATTTCTGGGTTGATTGCGATATAACAAAACCACAAAATATCGATTATCTTACATAACCCACAGAATGGTTTTTAAGAGGTCTCTGAGAAATCTAGACAGTAAAAACGTATAATAATAAATACCTGTTTTTACCTAAAGCTTATTTTTGCTGAATGCTGCTCGGTTTGAATAATATAAAAGACTAAACATTAATATAGTAAAGTAGTTAGTTAAAGCATTAGTAAAGTATAAGCTTTATAGTAAGTAATAGTAAGTAATAGTAAGTATAGGCTTTATAGTAAGTTATAGTAAGTATACGCTTTATAGTAAGTTATAGTAAGTATACGCTCTATAGTAAGTTATAGTAAGTATACGCTCTATAGTAAGCCCCTATTGTGACAAATGGAGTCTGTTGGGGTTTTTCTAACCAAATTATTGCCAGGGTGTTAATTTTATTTGTTTTCTCCACCCATAAAATAAATGACAGACTACAAGATTGGTTGAATTAGTGACGTCTTTAGCCTATGATCAGTTACTATCATTATGCAATAACTTGGATTTATGAAATCTTGGCTAAAGTGAACAAATAAGTAAGAAGGGAGGGGGCAGGGAGGAGGTGGGGCGGGCATGTAATCCGGAAAGCATTAAAAACAAACGTCACCATGTTGGTCCTGGTCGCGGTGGGACCCGAATGTGCTGTCGGAACCTATTATCAAAAGAAAACATGGGTCGAGGTAGCGAGGAGACTGGAGCAGCGATGTGGATAGATAAGCCTGACCTGAACTAGCTATGCTGACAAAGACATAATCCTCTGAGCAAATGCTCGCTGCTGTTCTGTGTAAGCAATGACTCCATACTGATAACTTGGGTACACGACTGTCTGTGTTCAAAGGGCTTAGCCTGACGCCAGGGCACACTCGATGCTGGCTCAATTTTGATTCTCCGGTTGGCTATTTGTATGCGAGCTTGTTGAGGGCGTATAGCCCTCTTCAGCAGCCACTTCACGGGGCAAACTTATTTCCAGACATTATAAACGGATTAGAGTTTATGAAGTAGATGAGGTAAATGCCAGAGCACGCCTGCTCATTCTCTAAGCTAGTGTCTCAAAACAGCGGTGAATGATCGCCGTCTATGTACCGGAGATTAGAAAGGTCTCCCTATTGAAACTGCAACAAGCGTGTTACCAACCTTGAAAAGCGTCTGTAGACTCTACTATATCCACTTGGATATCTTGGCTTTCTCTGTAGTTGCACATGCTATCAGAGCAGCACATTATCAATGGTTCACGCTCCTTCAGCTGTTTCACAACATCCCCGCTGCCGTCACACAATGTAGAGTCTTCGCTGCCTGAAGGTATTGCGTCGATGCAGCCATGTTCATCTTTGGATGGTTGCACCGTCTGGTTCTCATGGTTATATACGGTATATAGTTTGGAATAGCATTTTTCAGCTGTTGATATGCATGTGTAAGTCTCTCTGCATTCTTCACTGTCTCTATTGCAGTAGCACCGTATAGCGCCTGTGAAATAACAAAATATGCTGACTAACGGTGCCATCACAATCATGCATATTCCTTATAACTAAAAAATGCATGCCTGGGAATGAAACGATGTCAACAGAGTTATGCACAAGCATGGAATAATAGACACAGCCTAACGATTGGTATCATATATCTAGCTTTGCTCTATGGGCTTACAGAGTTGAAGAGATTGCAGCAGTTGCTGAAGCGAAATATACCTGACAAGGGAATGCGGATCGCGAAGGCGATTGCGTGAAATGGCTGAGACGCCAGCCATGAGTTTCTCAGAGACCGTAGACAGGCCGTAACGCGCAGTCTCAGCCTCATGTTACTAGGCATAAAACATTTTTATATGGCAATTGCTTCAAGGGCCAGTAATACTGGCCACTACAATTGCAATCCATAAAACTAACCACTAAAGCCAGAAATTAATGCATTGTAACCAAATATTGAGACGAGTGTCTCCTTTTTAATGGGCTTATTAAAGGATCGTCATAAAGAGACCATTGCTAAGGCGATCAGCCGTTGAGTCTGTCGGTCTGCCGAGACCTGCAACCTGATACAAACAACATGACTCTTGTAATAAGTGTACATATACCAGACAGCCTGGCCAGAAGACAACTTATTATGAGGAACAGGAAATGGGCAGCGGGTGCCAACATTTAGATCCGCAGCAGCAGGACTCGAAGCGGAGGAGGGTGTGTCAGAACATTGCATCGCGAGAGGCTCTCATAAGGATAGCAAACTCAACATTAAAACAGGAATAACTTATCATAATTCAAGTGTTTCCACTCAAAAACCAAACAGACCGTGAGAAAGGAACAAACCGAAAACATCAACGAATCAGAATGCTATGGAACGTGGAAGCGTATCATGACAGGGCTTATGGATGGAAGCAGGCACAACTTATGAGGTTGACACAGTTTACATATAAACTGCATATTTAGATGAGAGAGGCAGGTGAAATCTTTCACCATCTACAGAACACAGTCAATAATTCTTGATTATATCTAGACAGAAATTATATCTCTTGCAAAATTATCTCTGCCGAATGATTTCATATTCTCGGAATTGTTGGTCAGCTAAAATCAATTGAACTCTTTGAAAAAACAGAATAATAATCTAAGCTGGTCGCACTGATAAATAGCTATACCAGAAATGACTGCGTCCTTCGCCAGCCATATAATCAGCATGTCTGATGGGCCTGTCTCTTTTCCTCAATACAAATAGTGCATGCCTTTGCTACTTCATCTTATATGTACTAGCAATGAACAGCCATGTGAGCTATAGCAAAGATCGTGTTAGCTATAGCCAAGATCGTGTTAGCTATAGCCAAGATCGTGTTAGCTATAGCCAAGATCGTGTTAGCTATAGCCAAGAATGGCTGGCAAGAGAGCTGCTTGTAATCTGTAGAGAAACGAATCTTGTATGTTCAAGGTGACAGTAGGTATTTGTCTGTTTCAATTTTAGAGAGCTATCAGCGGCAGCATTGTTACGCTGCTGTGCCGTAGTTGAGAAATAGGAGAGAAACAGCGTAGGGACAATATTCCAAAGGCTAAGCCATGGAAGGGGGTATTAAAGCGACTATGTGTAGATAGAGAGCATTCATAGTTGTACTATCTGTTTGCACTACGGCTCAAGAAAATGGAAATATTTCATGTATAGACAGAAAGGTGCCTGTATCTCTAAGCCAGAGCTTCCTATACAATACAAAGATACCAGCTGCCTGACACATCCCTCTCCCGACATGGCGTAGAGAGGGCAAAATGCATCTTTAATGACAAGATATAAACTGTAATAAGATTTGCTTCTGTCATAGCTAAACAATATACAGTACTACAAAACCCATGAGCACCAATATGCGACAAATATGTGAATTCTGTTGATAGAGGACAAGATATTATGTGATTATGTGACTATGAACGCTGGCAGTTGGCAGCATATGCAGACAGGTAGAGAGAAAACGATGAGAGGTCATGGAAGAAAGCGAGAGATATGACACTAATAAAGAATTAAGGAGGCAGCACTGTGGCACCGCTGCCAGTTCCTTTCTAGTAAACTGTTGATAGGATGTGAGTGACAAGAAGCTATCTACTAGATTAACCCTGCCCCCTGCCTCTAGCCTCCTTTGATGCAAGGTTTTTCATCTTGCTCTAGTTGTTGGGTCAGACCGCACGAGTATTGTGCTAAATTTTCAAAAATTAAACCAATTAAGTACTCGAGTCGAGTCGTCAGATAGTTGTCAGAAAGAGTAGGCCTACTAACGACAGTTTCTACCTAAAACATTCTAGAAAGAAGGAGCTCTAAGCATTGTCACATATCTCATTATTCATTATTAAATGTCTGTCTTCAGAGAAATTCATGACTTATTCGCCGGCTGACCGAATGAGACTGCTTATGAAATATTCTTTATGACAACCATGCGTGTTCAGCAAACTATAATAACAAAATTAGAGGTATGAAGCACAAAATTAAAAAATAGAAAACAACTTGTTTGTTTTATTTATGTGAGCGCTTGTCTAACACAAAAATCTAATAATTACGCATGAACAGGCAATGAGTTTATCCGTTTTTACCGCAGTTCTGTTGTTTCGATTTCTATCGTTCAAAATTAATCCTTCGATTGATGCCAAAATTAAAAAATCTTCAAATTCAGCTCTTACTAGAGAGTCCGTTCTTCAATGAAATGCTATGAAAAGGTCATCCGATGAGTGAAGCTCGCGATATTCAAATATTTCGATTGGTTCAATTGCACATCTTATTTGTACTTTGATTACATACCGCAATTGCTCCGGCCATTTATATATTAATTTAATGTAATAAATTTAATGTGATGTAAAATTAAAGATGTAAGCATCTGGTTACTACTAAACAGTAAAATATAAATAACCTACAAAGGCAGCCGCTGCCAGTTTATATGTAATAACTAATATTTAGAATTGGCTAAATTCAGAGCAATGTGATTATCAGATATTTTACCAGTAAACTGAATATCTGTTTAGGTTCTTCATTTCAAAGTTAAAAAAAATATTGTTTTGTAAGAATTGCTGTGACTGCTAAGGCTATTGCACACGGAGAGGCTAGTGTGTTTGTCACTGCCGATTATGTTTTAGCAGAGGCCAGTGTAGGAGCTTAGAGCTGAGAGAGAAAATCCTTGTGGGAATATCCATTCTCTAATCATCTTTGATAGATTACGCTAAGAACATGTAATCAGACCTTATCTAAATGGAGCTAGCGAAGAATTAACATCACCTACCATGATGTTACGGAGAGTTTGGCTATGAGCTGTCGCGGCCCAGCTAGCTTGTTCAACCTATACAGTCTTTGTATATGAATAGTAAAGTAATTTCGTTGCTTTCGTAATTCAAAACCCGAGTAAGATTCAATGAGATTGCTGGATGTGCAACTCTACACTGGCTTGTTAACTTTGTAACAACCCGCTCGAATCAAAGCTAGTCAAACACTGAAGAGACAAAGGACACAAACTAAAGATGGAATGCTAATAATACGTAATGTTAATTTACTGCTTAGTCAATATTATAGTTTTACGCTTGTGGGGGACATGAGAGAGTACGTCCAACAGTACAACCATGTGTGCCCGCCTCGACAGCCCCTCGACAGCGGCTCCATTGCATCTAGTAGATAGGTCAGGCCAACCTCGCAATCTCATATCGTGGGAGAAACATTTTAAGGTTTCAACAAACATAAGCAGGATTATAAATCACTAAATTATGGGCCATACCATTCATATGGCCACCTATTTATGTCTTGTAATAATGCATCCGATAGCACTAGCTGAGGAAACCTGCTTACCAGTTCAACTAAGTGCAACTGAGACAATCTGACAATGCCCGGCAAGTGCCTCTTGGCATACAAACTCTGCACTGGCCAGACCTATCCTCTAGAATGGGCTAATTGCGGTAAGAAATCACTGGTCAGTCGGATGACCTAAGAACAGTTTAATTCATAAACGTTAAGCTTGCTTGTTATAGTTGACCCTGACCCCTGACAGCTTGCGACCTGCTGACAGCCTGCAAACCCTGACATCCCACGACCTCCTGACATCCTGCAACCCACTGACATCCTGCAACCCACTGACATCCTGCAACCCACTGACATCCTGCAACCCACTGACATCCTGCGACCCCCTGACATCATGTGACCCCTTGACAGCCTGTAACTAGACTTTTTTCAACTCAGTAGCATCAACTCATTGATCTTCCAGGTAGAATCTAGCATTCTAGCTTAAAGCAAACAAGAACTGCCTTGGCTAGTTATTGAGGTTTCTGAGGCAAGAGCAGCGCTGCAGCGCACAAAGAGACATGAGGTGGTTGATGACCATACTGACACAAGTTCTCTAACCATATGGCTTCTTTTACGCATTCAGTTGTGGTGATCATTGCCTCTGTTCGCATTGCATAATAACCATTCGAAATAAAGGAAACAATCCCGTAATATGCATATTACTGAGCGGTTCATGATTGAATACTGGATATAACCACATGTTCTTACTACACCTTTGTAAACCAATATAAATTGTTATACAGCTATACACAACTAAATGACAGTTTATAAATGTACGCTAGTTGCTATTGGGAGAAATTCTTCTGCTACATGTGTGTTCTCTTATTTGATTAGAGCTGTCTGGGCATCTTCTGACAATGATATGGCCATAGTCAGCAATGAACGAATAGTGAATGTAGAAAGACACGGCTCTCATAAGCGACTGCTGTAAGTACTGCTCCACTATTGGTAATGCCATGAAAGACGAGTTACCCATCTGTAATATCATAAGCTTACCTTCTATAGCCACTGGTACACAGAGCAGAGTGATCAACAAGTTCCACCGAATGCTACCCTTCGGTTTCATCCTCAGTTGTTCGGTCTTTTGCTGGTATTAAGTAGTCGACTCGACTTGCCTTGCTTTACCTTTCAAATGCCTTCACGATTGTCTTTATTGACGGAACAAGCTATTCAAACCGAAACCGTAAGCTCGCATAGTTAGCCAATCATAACAAACTAAATAATGTTCGGCTAACCAATCGCTTCAGTCTAAACACTTGCTATCCTGCCAGAAGAAAAGTGTTTTATTAAGCTGTTGTTCTGTAATTAAAGATATTAATTTAATTTTAATTATTTTAAAATTTGAAACGGCTTTTTTATTTATTTAAAAAAACTATAAATTTTAATATTTGTACTAACTAACATATAACAACTCAGTTTTATTTTATGATACTTCTTCTGCGGGTAGATCTCAACAACCATTTTAAGAGCCTTTTCTATACTCTCATGTCATCAGAATATATTAAGTTTTCTAGTTGAAGATATTAAACAGCTTTTAGAAATGAATAAAAACCGATAAGAATCCTATTTTGCTGTATCAAAACAACTCCATGTCGGCAGAATACAAAAAAGCAAAGTAACTTTGATTGTAAATAATGCAATAATTGAAAGATAAGGACTTGAAATAACTTCAGTTTTCAGCAACTTAAAATATTTTAGCAAAGTTCATTTTATTACAAAAATTTTGCTGTTTTTAAAAGATCATATGTAGCTATATGGTGAACACTAGCCTTTAGCTCTGTAGATATGACATATTCTCACAGTGGCAGTTAAGATTATTGCTGTGTTCCAAGATCCATGACCTTCTAGAGATCTACTACACAGAAGAATATTTTTGTCAGCCATTTAAACCTGATGGTTTGAGTGGATGTTGTTCATCTTTGTCTGTAATTACAATAAAGAGCATATCAAGTAAATGCCAATAATATGCAGCTGCCTTGTGTATTATGATTATTTCAGTGACACCAGGTCAGATAATATATGCGCCACAATCGGCCTATTAGTGATAGTCGACTGCCATTGGCAAAATAGTAATATCAGATGCTGGCTCCTCATACAGCAGTCTTGAACAGAGGCGCCACGATGCTTGAGTGCAACTGATAATGAGCGCTTTAGCTGTCTGTTAATGTTACACCGTATGCCTCCCCTCATGATGTCTATCTCTCAACCCTGTCTCATCCTGCCCATGCATGAGCGCCCTCGGCAAATATTATTAACGACTACTATAGTCATGCTCATCAAAACACAATCATCTCTTGTAACAGTAAATCTCCTCGAGGCTCCATTAGATTATGACCGCGATACGCTTCTCTTTCCCTCTGATTGATGTTTGCCAGTGATTGTTTTGATCTGCGAGAATTATTAACTCTTCATCATAAGCAACAATTGGAGACTATGATGAGACAGGCCTGGTACCAGTGAGCCCTTTGTCAACCAGACCATGAACGCGAGTAGACATTCGCGTTAACTCATCAGCTACTCAAGAACTGAATTGTTTTTCCTGGCTGACAGGCAGCGCACCCTCTGTCTCAAATATGACACAGCCTCCATTGATGTTTATTAGGAGTTGTCTTCTACGTCCCTTTCCATTACACAGAGAACCAAAATTAATGCAATGCATATAAGAAGGTTCTAGCAGCAGTTTGTATCAATCCTGAAACAGTTAATTTTGATATCAAAGTGTGATATTCACTGACCGCTCTTATAACTAAAGCCTACCCCAATGATGGAGCCACTAAAATACGCACTAATGCTTGCAAATAGACATCAAGCTCATAAACCTATAACTATTATAAATTCAAATCTCAGATGTAGAAAGATGCACCAGAACCCTCTGCACCCATGAGATAACTCATTTATGCAATGCCGATGCAATGAGTGACTTCTGTCCTGTCATACGTTTGCCTGGTTCTAAGTTTTGGACACACCTACCTTCTGCCAAATCTCATGGGTTAGTGTTTTTTCAATACTATTATATGTATTATTACTACATGAGTTTTAGTGGTCCATAGAAATCTTTTTATTAGAGTCTCGAAACACCCAAGTTGTCTACATTACCAAAGTAGATATATTTACCAAGTTTTTATGTCTGTTCTCTGAAAATCATGTGAGTGTCACCTCTACATTATGCCAAACGTCAACTTTAACTTTCATGGTATAAATGTGTCCAGTTTTTGGAAATTGACCTTTGACCTTTCACTGTAAGAAAGCTTTTTAAATAAAACTGCTTTTGCTAAAATTATTTTCCAATCCTTTCAGTTAAAGAAAGTTGAGTAGATGTTATCTTATGTTATAGTCACAAAGCTTATATTGAAGAGAAGCCAGGCATGTCCAAATGTCTAAATGATTTATTCAATTTAACAAATATTTCAAAAATATTTAAAGAGCGACTGATCTAGGTTTAAGAAACATTATCAGACCATAGAGTTATTTTACGACTCTCTCCTCAAGTCAATGTTAAACCATAGATGTTTCTTATAATTCTCTGTTCAACTCAGTGTCAAACCATAAAGTTACTTTATGATTCTCTCTCCTCGACTCACTGCTAATCATAGAGTTACTTTATAACTCTCTCTCTCTCCTAAACTCAACAAGATTGTTTTTGTTTGTTATCCAGAGTGACAGAGCAGAAGAGTACACAGGAAATGCTCCAAAACACACTAATTTTATATCAGCATTTACTAAGTGCCAAACAAGCTTTACAGTACATAAAGCAGATTGTTTGATTATTGAATCATGGTTCTATGACCAACCTCTCTCTACAAGTATGAGCTCACAGTAATACAGGGGTAAGCAACTCAAACAGCAAACGCACAGCCATGGCCAACCTCTCTCTACAAGTATATGCTCACAGTAATGCAGGGGTAAGCAACTCAAACAGCAAACACACAGCTATGACCAACCTCTCTCTACAACTATAAGCTCACAGTAACACAGGGGTAGGCAACTCTAACAGCAAACACACAGCCTTGTAGGTATGTAAAAAAGCTACATGTACATACATGTGCGTCTAACAGCTCTTCCGTAGCAGCGCTTCACACCTTCAGCATCTCATAAGCTTGAGTAAGTAATTCGCTATTTTATCGCATATTTGTTTCTTTCAACATTAGTACAGATGACTGGCTTTATGGGGTCCCTTTATGGGGTCCTCTTAATAACGCATTAACAAGAGATCAGCGTAAATCAGCCTCGGATTAACTATGAATTGCGCAGCATTCATCTGCGTCATCGTGACAACATAAACGAAGAATATTTATTGTTAATAGTGATAAATCTGTAAATAATAATAATAACAGATTGTAAGCTGCGGAGTGTTGCACTATTCAAGACTGTCAAATCTCATCCTACATAGTTAATCCGTTCTGATATTTGTTTTGTATGCCAAAACGATTATTTGTCGGAACAAGTATTCTTATAAGAAAACACTATATTTTGTTTTATTTGTTTCATAGTTAAAAAACTTGACGCAAAGTTTTCAAGTATACTCATACTTCAACATACGAGCATTACAGTGCGTTTTGGGATTGAGCTCGTTTGTGTCTCAAGGCACGACTTTTTATGTAAAATAACTTAAGGCAAATTTATCCGTTCCCATACTATAAAAAGCACATATAACACAATATTACGGTAGAAAAACGTATTTTTAATTGTTGTAATTTGGTACTTATACTAACAAACTAACAAATACCTATTTAGTTGTTAGAATCTGCAATAAAATGTAACGTTATTATGTACACTACTGTGAGCTTTTACCTTGGAGACAGATGATAACGGCTGAGATATACTAAACCTTTGTGACGCTACATACCAGAAACTTTGAATTGAACTTATACGAATTTAACTTACTTACACACTTACAGTTAATTTTTAATCTTGCACTTACTTTAATTTTGTCGTCTTAATGTTGTATTGTTTCCGGTTTGGCACTTTTTGCCCCGCATTCCCTATAACTTTTAGCCAACCTTTGAAAAAACTTTTTCAAACTGATTCGAAGAGAAAGACCGAGCGATGCAATTTATGAAAGCAGCTTCTCGTCTACTTGGCCATATAGTAGCTATCGAGTATCAGCTTGTATGCTCACATACTCGTATCTCAAAGCAAAAACCTGCTCGAAATTCTGCACGGTTCTCAGTTTTCTGGTATGTTGGGGCACACGTATGTTAAAGATTGACTTGCAACAAAATTCATATTACAGTTATTTGGTATCAAAAGATTCACCATGTCTTACTCTGTTGTATTGTAAGTGCCAAATATGTGGAAATGTGATTACAAGCTCTTCAAAGCTCAAAAACGAAAAGCCGCCGTAGATTGTAATCTCTGTATTTCGATGACGTAACCACGAAATTTGGTTATCGTCTTGTCACGTATGTTTTCACGTGAATTGAAAGGCCAATAAAAAGCTCAATATAAAACTTATCGTAGTACTAGTTTATGACAAACACTTCGGGTTTTACCGAAGACCCCGTATCAAATATAGATGCTCGCTACTTTACAGTTTTGTTTCGGCATTATTCAATCGTCAAGTCGTAATCTGAACATGTGACCAAATACTTTGCAAATAATGTTTGCAGCACTTTTCGATTATCACAGGTGACCAACAGGCTCGTCATGATTATCAGACAATGATATGTACTCTTTCGAGCTAAGGTTACAAAGTTTAACGATTTTTTACGGTAAGTTATATCACTGCTAAAAGTGACAGCATTACAATGATGATAAAATAGACGCGTAAGAACAATATACAGTTTTATTGAATGCGTGAAGTATATTTGTGAAAATATTTCGACGAATAAGGTTGCAAGAAAGTGTAAACAGAAACCATCTCTCACAACTACATCACATTTGAGCCGTTTTGGAAAGGGAATCCAAACTACGGCAGTCTCGTGTAGCTGCAATTTTCTGTTCGTTTTTGAGCTTTTAAAAGCTTGTAATCACCTTTCTACATATTTTGTACCTACAACACAACAGAGTAAGACATGGTGAATCGTTTCATATCAAATAACGGTAATGTGAATTTTATTGCAAGTCAACCTTTAAGGTATGACTGTAATAGTATTAAAAAGTTGCATTATGCAATGAGATGTAAAAAGTTAAATGTAAAAATTTGATTTATACAGATTATTAAATTAATAGCGTCAAAATAAAGAAAACATGTTTCTATTGTGACTTTGCGTTTACTTCAAAGGAAGGCAACTGGACGTCTAGTCTTGATAATACAGGATATAGCGCATAGGTAGAAAGACGGTGAGAGTGAGAACTTTAAGTTAGCATAAGTTATTTGTATTTTTGATAATTTTACTTTCAATTGTTGCATTCTGTCGTGTTACTCACTTCAAGCATTTTTGTTTTTTTATAATTACTAGCTTTAGTTCTAAAAAAACACTGGCGTTGTTTTTTCATCACAGCTACTACTTTTACTCGTTCCCTAAATATTTGTTATTTCAAAAATAGATTTAGATAGTTGGAAATACTGTTTAATATTATTCAAACACCGCAGGACTAAACTGTGTGAGCAAAAAGTACAAACATACGTTTAGAAATAATGTGGATGTAGATGTCAAAGATGTTAAAAATCACTGTGAAAGTTGAGTGAAGTACTTGCTCCAATTTTACATCGCGTATCAAAAGTTCATACTATAGGTCGAGGTTTGACCACATCGATTAATAGAGTAAATTAGAGAGTAATAAAATTAATTCTCCATAGGCCCAAGTCATTCTTCAGCATCTTTTTTTCCACCAGTCTCATTCTGATTGGAGAGGATAACTCTAAACTCATTATTTTTGTCGTATCTGCTGTACCCAAATACATTCTCACAGCCATGTGAGACATTGCAGTGTCTAAAGATGGACAATGAAATTGTTTATAATTCAGCTTAGCATTAGCAACATCTGGCTAATTGTCCCAAACTTATCAAAGAAATAAGGATGCACCCTTGAATAAACAAGTGAATACAGCCAATTTTGTTCATCTCTGTCCGGCATATTATGTGACCAACCTGTTAATAACTGATTGGCAATTGGACTCGCATCTATCTCTCTGTCGAAACACATTCCATCTCTCCACTGGCATATGTATCAAGTATTATTTTTAATATTCCATGATATCCAACCAATGGACAATTTCATGTATTCAATGCCTGCCAGATTATTAAACCGCTTGTGACCTACTTATGACATTGAAACTTGTACAGAAACAGCCCTGTTTAAAGGAGTATTATCTTTATCATTATTCCTATTTAGAAGTTATACCAACTATAGCTGCCGAGCTAATTCAGCTTGCAACTTGTTAGATGCCCCAAACCGTAACCTCTACTTGTCTATGCTCAAATTCTTTACTTCATCATACATCTAAGTGCAATGCGTATGTAATATCTTGCTAGCTTGAACAGCAGGAAATACACATAGTGTCAATCCTTTCTCGTACACTCGCCAAGTTTTTATAAAAATCTTTTTCAAAACATTGCGTAAGAAAACTCATGCAGGCTTTAACAAACTAAACATCTGAACAGTCTCTTTGGTTTAAATACTAATTAGGACAGACTCATGGCTGAATGTAAAACCAAAATCAATAGCGCAAAACCAGACCCTAACAACCTGTCAGGAGTCGTCTTACTACTAATATAAAACTGAAGTAATGTTTGTATGATTAAAACTTGGCTAAAATATGAAATATTCACACTAAGGATTTAACCCATCTTCTAATCCCACCAGGTATCAAAAGAATTGTGACCGTATTTGGAGTTGTCTTCTTGAATATTACTTAAACCAAAAATGAGTTAGAGAATTATCTTCTCTAACTCTTTTCTGAGAAGATGATTTCATTTGCAGTACTCGCTTATATACGGTGTTAGACCTGAATACAATATGCTAAGACTAGCTTAACAAATAGCATTACCTGAAGTTTTGCTGATGGTTTGGGCATCTCCAGAGTTCTATAGCTCTACTCAACGGAAGGCAGTTGACAGTTCAGTAATGGCTGGTGCATTGCATCATACCCGTATCACCACATATACTAAACTTTATATCCTGTTAATTTTTTGGGAAGAATTCAGTAGGACCGGATAACCTTTCGTATTTAGGGTTGAGGAATAACACAGTACAATAGCTTGCTCAAACAAAGCAGTGTGATTAACCAGTGCCCTCAGCTTGAGTGTGCTCAAATGTAGTACATAATACTAGTAAAATCAGCAGAAACAAGTGTGTAAGATTATCACATATTTATTTCATTATAAGCATTAAAAAATCTGACTTCGCTATTGGCAAATATTATTGCACAGTATATGACTTATATAAACTATATACACGTTTTAAATGCAATACTAGGTAATTTTATAATTATATATCTTGCAAAAAGACTGACAACCTGTTTTATTAAAGCGCATATAGAATTTTGTATGTCTAAGGTCTCTCTTCTTGATGAATAAATATCTCGTAAAAGAACGACTTTTTAACAAATGTAAGCGCTTCAACAAAGTTACAATTTAAATTCTTGAGCGAATTTGTTATGGAAGTCTGACACAGCTTTACAAATAGATAGAGAGAATAAATATGAAAGGATAATTCATAGAATACAAGCGCAATAAAACCAACATACGCATTTGAATGCAAAAAAGCAGGTATATCTATTAAATATGGTGAACATACGAATAGAGTACTATGGGTATAGTGTTAAAATAGAAGTTAGTTAACCGTTAGCCTGTGAACTGTTGCTGCAGCAAATATGATTGTCTCACAATAACCCTTCCTTCTATATACGACAAAATTAGAATAAATGATACAAAAATAGAAATCAATAATCATAACCCGCCTTTTACGGTACGTCAAAATTAGATACGAGTCTATTACTGTTAGAAAGGTGCGAGCGTATAGGCACTTCGTATTGTTCATCTGTGAGCAGATGTGACATCTGGGCCTTGGTCTTCAGCTTATTTCGCTCGATCACCCAGTGCTTCCGCGAAGAGTTTTTTCGCTTATAGAACCAGACTTTTACAATGACTAGAATAGATGCCATAACAACTACTAAAAATATATAAACTAGGACCATGACTAGCATGAAAACAGGATGCACCGTCGACTCTGATTCTGACCCTGTTGTGTTGGAGTCTACACTTGCATTGTGTTCAGTTGTCTGTTTAGTACTTTGAGATGGCGCTGAGGTGTCTGCTGGCGGACTGGCTGCTTCCTCCAATGAGCCTATAAAAAGAGTTGTTAAACTGTCAGCAGTCATCAAATAGGTTAGTACAAGTAAATCTACAAACAGCTTTCTGCCTTAAATCCCATGAGTCATTATTATTCACAATTTCGAAACTTTATTTGTCCAAAGAGGCAAAAATTATGCAAATACTAATTATTATCTTAATATTTTCAATTTGAATGAATAATTATTCACAAACAAGTTTAATGTGGAAAAGACCTAATTTGAATATTCAGTGATACACGGTATTAAAGGTACCAAGGTTTTATAGAACACGAACTCTAGTCTAATTGTTTGGTAGAGATGTCATTTCAGAGATCAAAGGTGCAGACTGCTGAGATTCCAAAAAAACATATTGATAATGAAGTTATCACAGAGAAGTAAACTACACACTTTACGAATAATGGCATATGAATTAAATGAAAAACACATAGTCGATGTTTTGCGTTGCTATTTTGTTCTGCTCTGACTGCACAGAATGATGCAAGGGAACGATGCATGACATTGAAACATAGCGAACTGTAATAATAATACCTGTACTAGCTTTTGCATTTAGTTATCATTTTTGAAACAATGTCACTATTTCAGAAATGACTGTCTGATTCTTAATAATACTTTTTGCTGAAAACAGTTGCATTTGCATAAGTTCCGACTCTCCTATATTTTCATAAATGAGAACAAGGCTAAGAATAATGACGAGTCTGGTCTCGCTGTTGTGCCAATTTTAGACAAAATGGATGAAGCTAGAGTGGAATAGATGGAAGTAGAGATTTATCCAATGATGATCAACTCTTTCAGTCATTTACAGGTGCATAGGTTACTCCTAGGCTAATGAAGCTTAAAGTGTTGGTGTCAGAAACGACGGGTTAGTCAGCTAAAGGTTGGCAAAGTGAAAAAAATTTTGTGTCGATGTGTGCTGCCAAAGCTTGATATGTAGAATGAAGATGGTTCAGCCGGTTGTCGGTTCTGCTGCCAGAATGTGATCAGCAGTAGCAGTAGAATATTGAAAACAACTTTCCTAAGAGCCCATGAATGACTTATAACGAAAGATGAGTATGAACACTTACTGGTAATTTGAAACAGTTTTTCAAAAATCTTGAATTGTCGATAAATTTAAAACAAAATGACATTTTTTTCAGTGAGTAAAATGTTCTGCGAAAATTGGGCGAACTCCAGTTTGAGCTGATTAACGTACAGATAATTGTTTCAACATTACAACCAATCAGAGCAGATCTAGAACAGCTTCATGTTTTCATATAGAAGAAGCTAGCATACGCTAATAACCGATGAGAATGACGAGCATATCAGCCAGCAGTGTAGATTGGTCAATGTTCTTGCAAACTGATTATCATTAAAATAGCAGATTATCCATCGTTTTTTTATGTCATCAATTTGTTTGCACACGCGCTCATTCGCAAAAATGCCGCCATATCTGTAAAAAACGATCGTCATTCTCTTATTTAATAGTATTTTTTGGTGTTGTTTTGATATTATAATAAAAAAATTGCTGACAAAAGCATCGTTCGCAAAAATTAATTGCAAAAACTTTGTTTTTTTTAATGATAAAAGTTGTCTACAAAGATGGCGGACAATGATAGAATGACGTCACAACAAAAAGAAGGATTTGGTAGTGTTTACACAGCTTTAAGCAATAGGTTCCGACCTCTACTATTGTTTACTGATACTACCATTGCGGGAGAAGATAATCCCAAAATTGAATATTGCAACCAACTGAAGGCCCACAGGCTGTAAGCCTCAGATGCAAGCACTTTCGATGACTTTGGAACTCAGTCTAGTTTGTTAGTGTTTTGTATAACTCACTTTTCATTGGCTAATTTTGTTAGTGTTCATAGTGTTCTAGGTCTAGAAAGAATATGGCCACCATTGCATAATTTCTTTGGTGAGCAATGCAGAGCAATGCAATATAAAAACAACTACAGACTAACTTGACTGTAAGACTCATCTGCCAATATACTAACAATAAAAATTTAATTTTTCATATATGAATCATCCTGAAGCAACCATCAAGAAAATTGATAGTACAGCGTAGCCAAGTTTGACAAGTACCTGTCACGTCGGGAAGGGGCAGGTCAAAATTGCAGTGATCTGTATAGCAGCAAGCAGTATTGGGCCACTCAGAGTTATATGGTCCCGGGCGAATGTGAGAGCTGTCGCACCAAAGAGAGGCCTTGACACAGCCCATGGTTATTGCTGGCTCAATCTGTAACGGACAAACAGTGTACAGATTGGTCAGTGACAACAGGCTGGTTTTCAGCTCGCAACTTCTGTAAGATTATCAGCTATATAAATGAGCATAAGGCAAAAAAACGATTCAAACTGAATGGTTTAGGGAAAAACTGTTTAATGATCTCTAAGAAATATGTCATACGCCTAGGCAGCCATAGACGCCTAGCCAGACACAGACGCCTAAGCAGGCACAGATGACTAGGCAGCCATAGACGCCAAGGCAGCTATAGACAGCTATAGACGCCAAAGCAGCCATGGGCTATGACAACTCTATGATCATAGACTGAAAGCTGGTTGTCAGTTCAAAGGGGTATTTAGTATATTTTTATGTAGAAATTATTGCTCGGCATGCGTATATGAGCCGAGCGAGCGCATGACCTCTGTAACACAGCACCAGACAGACTCTAGAATGAGCAATACTTAGCAGTATTTAGAGCATGTATAAAGCTACAAGCAATAAAACCAAATATGTCTGCGTTGGCTGTCTGCCCTGTCATCATGTTTTTGTTAGATTGACTCGCCACTTTGTCACCGCACTGGCCAGCACAGCATCGCCTCACTGAATACTAACAGACTTCTTCAGTCATGATTTATGTGCTGGAAACTGCACACGGCGCAGTACTTAATTGATAAAAACACGAGATAAACAAGCGATTTATAACCATTATTAATACTAGGCAATAACAATCTCTATGATGTCTTTGACATGATATTTATCCATATGTAGCTATCCACTGTCTCTGTGCCACATAGAATTGCTTCTTGAATTCATCGCACACCCCCACTCCATCTCCTACCCTCACATCAGAGAGACTCACAGCACTCACAGCGATGATGCCGGCAGAGCATTTGATCCTCCAACTACCTTGGCCAGTAGTCAGCAACAGCTCTGACTGAGCGCCTTAGTGTGGGCACAGCTTTCACTAGACCTTTTAGTTGGGATACTCATAAAACCTTCAATGTGATTTTAGTCTCGATTTTTTACACTCGTTTACTGTTCTTATAAAAAATTTCAAATGCACAAGAAATAAAATAAAGGATAGCCTCAGCTCTCAATATTAAAAGGTCTAGCAATGCAGGCGACGCCTGCTGAAAGATAGCCTCAGCTCTCAATATTAGAAGGTCTAGCAATGCAGGCGACACCTGCTGAAGGATAGCCTCAGTTCTCAATATTAAAAGATCTAATAATGCTGACAAGGCATGCCGACGAATAGCCCGAGCTCTCAATATTACTTTGATTCATGGTAAATCATACATTGCTTGTGAAGGTTTTTAGATACGAATATATAGCATGGCCAACGAGTGTGCCAAGCCAGGACCTCTCATAGCCTTGTTTTAATATTAGTTAGCAACTGACAGAGCAGACAGTTAAACGAAAAGCTGTTTGTAGAAGAGTCGAAAGAGCAATGGACAATTCCCTGGATTAAAAGTGGCTCTTATCTAGAATCAGGCTTAAAAAGAGGCATGAGCGTGGCTAATACGCCGGCTATCAGAGTAGCTATATAGCTATCATTGAGTAATCCAACCCGATGGGTAAATAGACACTGTTTAACTTCAGCCTGCAATCTTCTCTATTTTAGTTACCTCTGGCAAAAATATGTTTAGTTGTAATTTTTCTTTAAACACCTATTTGCGACATCTTCAGTTCACTGCCAGTGCAAATGAGAGTCGGATGCCAGAGCTGATAAGAGCCTGGTACCGGTTCAATAGAATGTCTTGTGTCAGCTCTAGTGAAACTCTGGTGTTAGCTAAGGTTAAAGTTGGTTGTCAACACAGGCAAGACCAGGTGTCAGTACCGGTGAAAGCTTGGTGCCAGTGCGATTGAGAGTCAGATGTCAGCACTAGTGAGACTCTGGTATGAGTCAAGGTGACAGGTGGTTATCGGTACTGTTAGAAACTAGTGTTAGCGTAGGTGAGAGTCTGATCTCGGATCTGGAGAGACGCTGTTGAGATTCTACTGCTGATACTACAGGTTGCTGGATGAGCTGCACTGCCTCTAGTGATGTTTCATATGTTAATACTGAATAAATGATTCAGTGTTGATGATCTTACGATAACCAGTAATGCGAATGTGGAGCCACACAATAAATCGCTTGGATGGTTAACTGGAGTAAGATGAAATGTGCCTTAGTATTAAACCATCTCTGACAACCACTTTGCTCAGAAAGTCCGTTCATAAGCTATCAATTTACTTCTGAACCAACCTTGGAATAGTACTGCTTGTAGCAGCCCAGCTCAGGGTTACTTTGGACACACATGTTAGACCTGTCTCCGCTCAAACACTCGTCTTCCGTGCAGTAGCAAAGCAGAGCATCTGCAAGTAAAACAAAGAGCAGAGTTGTAAGTATGAGGCGCAGACTTTGGATTACAATCAACTAGTTAGACTCTAACATGCCAGAGAACAGGCGAACATCTCGCAAGACTCTCACAGCCATAAAACCTGACCTTAAAATGTTAAATAGCATGTTTTACATCTTTACAAGCAATAAATGCGATTAAGATTGGGGTTTTAAAGGCCAGGCAGGCGTATGAAGTGCCAACTATAACAGACACCAGATCAACTGATGCAAACATAAACTTATTAAGTATACTTTGTAATTATTTATTATAATATAAACAATGGTTTATGTTATAGTTCTCTAGCGGGAGGCGTATTAGCCTGCGCTGCATAACATGATTGTTAATGAGTTTATAAACACTGCCATAACATGATACGATATTGAAGAATATCAGAGGAGTCAGGCTGCTAGTGCCGCTCTCTACAATCCTCAACAAGCTAATATTTATTGCGAGTTTTAGTGATGCTTCCTTAAGCTCACCGAGTCTGCAAACTGCAGCTAACCAAAAATGATGTTTGGTCAGCATGTGCTATAACAGGAAGTGCTGTTTCTTCACCCACACCCCTTTCTGCTACTATCCCCTTACTATTCCCTTTGCTAAACACTTGCTAAAGCCGAATCATTAACAAGAGGGGACATTCGTACATTTGCGTTCTATAGCGCGTGTTGAAATAGCCTTCACATAGGCAATACACTGGTAAATAGAAGGTTGACCGCAGAAATTTCCCTTTCAGTATCGCACATCGTCAATGGTCGATGCCGTGCTCGCTTCGGCATCACACCGGGGCTGGCTTGTAGCTAAAGCTGTGTTGGCAGAAAACGATCATTATTTTCTCATTATACGTTTATATTCTTATCATAAACTCGACTATCATCCCCATAACACCCTGAACTCACAAGCCTTGAGACCGTGTAAGAAGAAAGGTCATCAGATCCTGCAGTCTTATGATATGCCTTTAAGAGTTTACTGCCGTTTCAATCTCGCTACAGCTGAGAGCGAGTGAGCATAAACAGCCAACAGATATATTTTATGACAGGTTCTTGTCTAAGTGGCTCCACTTTAATTACCGGTGTTGGGCTCTGACTAACCCGTGACTGTCAATAACTTATGTATTTCTCTCGCTGTTTGTTTTTACAGAGAAGCTATATCTTGGCATCTTCAATAAAAGAGTCAAGTACCACCCATCAAACACTCAGGAATAAAGAGATGATGAATGAAGTCTCTTCAACATGAGCAACTCATCTTATTAATATCATTCTTCTTATTCGTATCGTTCTTCTTATCAGGCAGATTGTAAGAAAACAGTCTTGGTAAAACGCAAAATCTGTGTTTATGTTACAATATATGAATAAAACAAACTATTTACAAGCGGGTTGCCAATTACATAAATAATGTGATTAGATGTCTCTAGCGCTAGGCCTGCCACAATGTGACAGCGTCGCAGGTCAATTCTTCAGCAGACGACTGACTATCTTATCGTCAGATAGGAGCGAAATCAAAAGTTTATGTAAATTTTTGGATCAACTAGAATGACACTGGCCATTATTAGCTGGCCAGCGTTACATGAACCACCCTTAATCTTATGAAGGCACTGAACATGAGTTCGAGGTTTGAAATCAGGCTGTAGGCGCGTCTATGTGAACGAACATTCAGAAGTGCAGTGTGGCAGTTCTTATTGATAGATAAAAATTGATAAGCGAATAATTCCTGAGCCCACTGAGATCTCGCTGTTCAAGAATTAAGGATTATTTGAAATAGTGTGCGACCATATGCAACTGCCGATTCTATCACAGGGGTTTCTTTTCGACTAGCTACAGTAACTGTCAGGTAAAAGACCTTGTTATTTCAAGTGATTGTAGTCATTGAATCTCAAGTCAAGCAGAGTTCCTAGTCATAAGGATGCTGAAAGAAAGTGCTAGAACATATCTACTCAGTTTGAATAGACATGAACATCCTTGACCAATCATGATAAACTCTGGTTGTCTATGTAGCCTATATAGCTTTAGTTTTTGTTAGGCTTGTGTCTATTTTGCTTGTTTCACACGCACACAGTCACTGTTGACGAACAAGTTGCTGGCAGCTGCTGGCCACACGTGTTGCAGTATTTCATAGCATACGACAGCCCGCTCATTATCTCACTAGCCGCTGCTTCTATTCATCTATCTGGATTCATTTTGAGCCAAAGATTAAAATTCTTCGCATTGCTCTAGGATTCTGGGATCGAAATATAGATCAGCATGTGCATGGGTTAGGGCAGCGGGTAGATCAGTAGGTAACTAGCCACTTCCTGCCTCCGCTTATAGAGTTGTCTGCTCGTAAAGACTTACTATTCTAAAGGCTAACTAAAGGTTAAAATTCAGTTTATTTTTCAAATTTGTCTGCGAATCCCGACTCATAGTTGGCATTTAATGTTAGTCGCATTAGTTTCTGAATTATGTTTTGGAAAAAAGGAAAGAAACTATAAACATCTAACTTTTTAAGTCATTGAAAGATGTATCCTAAAGTTTTCTACAACAAACATGTACTTATTACGAATACCCTGAGTTCTTTTATCTGACCAACCCAAAAATTGCTTTACTTGATGACTTAAACACCTTTAAATATCAGTCTTTCATTTAAATGAATTCTGCAACAAAACTTGTTAGTCGATATATATTTTTCATTTAGCAACCTTTGCCCAAAAGAACTTGAGAATCATATAGTAAATGAAACATTAGTCCATTTACAATGATTATGTACTAAGCTAGGTAAACCGCAGCAGTTTTTTTATATTCTTGTGTCTATCGGCAAAAAATAGAGTAATATAATAAACAACCAATATTTGTGCCAGCAAACAAGTGAGAATTACATGAAGAAGGTTAAAATTCTGGTGGTCTTTGTTGATGCATAAAACCTCCAATAACAAGCAATTAATTTTTTGTCAAGTGCATTTCAAAATGACATTATTTCATAACAGGTTTGGTAATATATATTGTCACACTATATCGCGGTATGACGACGTTTTCATTTCGGCGTTCATCATTGATTATGTGAACCGTAAACCGATGACAGCAACGAAGCAACGCGGAAACGCCGGGAATGTTTGCAGCTGTCAAACTTGCCCATTATTTCACCGAGCATCGACGACTGCCTTTACAATGTGAACCATTTAGGAGATAGTATTGGCAGTCGCTGATAACTGTGATTTATTTATTTCTGTTTATGATAGTCGCTGCGGGACTAGTATTTGGTGAAAACAAAGGGGTTTTTAGCGAAAAATGAAAAAGAAAATTAGAACACTACGTCATGGAGTATTTGCTGATGCAATTGCAGATGGGGTTGGGATAGTGTGAATATTGTTATCATCGAAGATCACCGAAGTACTGTGGCATCAACGCTGAGATACGGCGATATAGTGTAAACCAGCCGTAATTGTATAGAGGAGTGGAGTAGGAGTGGGCTTGTTGACACTCCAATCAGAATGGAAGGCATTGGTGTAAAGGTCTAGTGACTATATCGTAACCTTTAGGAAAAGCTAAATGTTGGACATTCTACTCCTGAGAGACTATATAAAAGAAACATCTCAACAATAACAACCTTAAACTTAAGTTAAATAAAATTAATTAGAATTATTACTCCGTCGCTCTTATTACCTGTTACTTGATGACAAACGAACTTAAATTTAGCCTCCTGCTATCGAATAGCTTATTCGAATAACGTTTTTCAATTTTTGTACGAAGATGCTTCATAATAGCGAGTAGAGTATGTCCAGTTTTCTATAGCTCTAAATATAAATAAATGCAACTTTGGAAGTACGAAAATCTATCGCAGTCAGGCTAAATTAATTCGAGCTACATGTATCTATTTTACTAATGTTAGTCATCAGGCATCCAGGACCTAAGGGAGGCCAAGAGACTGGCGACACTTACATTTCCTTCCCTGTGCTGCAAGAAAGCACCTGGCATTGTCTGCGTATTATGAGCTCATCTATCCGATTAATACACACAATAAAATATTCAAAATCAACACTAGACATTGCTATATACATAGATGTCTTGCGATTGTTTGTCATAGCGGCGGCTTAGCATAGATAATGTAAAGAATGCTGGCTCTTTATTGATATACTCACCAATCTTTGCGAGTGAAAGAATTGCTATTAAGAAAGTGCAGAGAGCTGACCAAGCCAGCGAGTCTGTTGCCCTCCTCATGACGAGCTAGCATTTGACGCCTCCTTTCTGTCTCCGGCCTCCTTCTTTTACTGAAAATAATGTAAGATGCGCCATTAACGAGTTAATAGACCAAAACAGTATAGCTGATCATTTGAGTCACGCCAAAAGCCTGCCTTGATAATGGTTGAAGGAGACGAATGGCTGGCAGTTTCAAATGGATGAGCACGCTGTCTCTGGTCATCTGAGCGCTGAGCATTTTGGGGACAATGCTAATGAGGAATGAAAAACTATATGCATGTCTCAAGTGACTACTGTAAAATCTTCAAAGGGGTACCATATCACCTAACAGGCTGAGCTCAACACACGGTTGACCTCACCCTCAGCTTTTCAAGCATAACACGCTCGACCCGCAGGTAAACAAGCGCAAACCATTTTATGAGCTCAAAAAGTAGCTTGTCACAACAAGTGATTGCCAATTTACACAGTGCCTGACGCATCATACCAATATGAATAGAATGCAGATTATGACCATTAATTGGTATATCTGCCAATAAATTTAGATAGCCCTGTATAAAGAGATAAAGATGCCCCAAATACAAGTCCTCTAGTGCATGCTCCGCACCAAGGGTTAACTGCAAATCTCTGCTGTGATATTGAAGCGCATGCCTTTTCTCTGGGTAATAGTTATCGAGGTTGCGCTGTCTCTACTCGCGATCCAACGCTACCACAATGTAACAGACCTGACCAGAGATCGCAAATAGGCTAATTTCTCTGTGAGCTTTAGATAAAAACAGCAGTTGTATGTATGTCAGACAACTGGTCAAACTGTGTGTAAGAATACTCACCATTAACCAGCTGGTCAGTAGTTGAGACAACTAATTTCTGGCATCATATCTTTTATGCTTTCTCAAGTTTTCTCTGAGGAAATCAATTTCTGTGTCTCGATCTATGGTTTCTTCTTGCGCTCTGACCATAAAATGATGGAACAATTAGCCAGCTAATAACCCTCCTTGGAATACTCTATGGTTATTAATAGGAGACTCTTTATCTTCTAACTAATCGTCGTGCAGTGCGAGTAGAGGCTGTAGCAGTTGCAAGCCTTCTTAGTTGCTTATGTTCTAAAGTGTGCATACGAGCGTGCACAGTATATATAGTGGAGGTAGCGGGCGCGACGTAACTGTAGCCACATATAGACAAGTGAATGATGCCTGAGACGCTTGGCCTCCATCTCTATAACCCTTGACTTCATTTATCTGATATTGATAATACAAACATTGGGTACAGCTTAGAGAAGATCGGGTACAAGTATAAATAGCCCTCTCAGCTCACGAGATGGCAATACAGAGCTTAGGCTAACAGAATTCTGTGGTCGTAATTTATCACGAAAGCCAATCCTGGGAGAAGACAGGCGTCAGAGTGTTCTGTAAGTCTGCGCATCTCAAGGCACTGAGCTCTGTTCTCATCTCTGGCCTGCTCACTCTGCAATCGCAGGATTACTGTAATTAACAGTTTGTTACGCAATATTAAACAATTGGGGTGACACTTAGTGCAGCAATCTTGATGGCTGCGCGAGTGATAAAACTGAGGCATTTAGGTTAACACTTCGTATTAAAGGCGCCATGAACAAAAATCAACTGAATTGTAATAGAATTTTTCATTAGGAAAAGATATCACTATGACATTTATATTTATGATGCTTAAACGTTCTTATTTTATAAGCTTTAGCCGAACAATGGGTAGACTGGCATGTGTTCGGTTAGGGGCTTCCTTTGCCATAAATTTCTGGAGCTAAGACTAGCGTCAGCCATTTGGCAAATGTCAAGCTCACCTTAGGCTATTAAATTCCTTGTAGCTTTACCCATCAAACCTCGAAACCAGAGCCCTGACTTTGTTACTTGGGCTATATATATAATTCTGTGACATGTTGAAAATTTTATTGTGATACACGAAAAAAAGATAAAACAAAAAGCAATTAATGAGTGACTTTTATGAAAAAGAAAAATTATTTGTATGTTACTCATAGCTTTTCTGGTTATAGGATCACACAAAAAGTTGCTATTCAAAAGTTTTTTTTTGTTTTTTTCTGTTAAGCCATGTTGAGCTTCTGGCTACCTGATATACATTACACATTCATAGGCTATTTTTACATTCACATGCATGTATGTTTGTGTGGCTTAATTCTATTATCTTTATAAAGGAGCACTAACCTTGAAACATACAGGCGAAACTAAATCTTTTTCAAACTTGTTTATGGGTGCTTCTAAAACAATCTGATCATATGTCTGTAAACTCACCTTGAGCTAACTGAAATTTCAAAATAATATATTAATGCAATATTTAAATAAAAGGTTAGATAGAAAATTTGACATGAAAGAATTTCGACGCGTTTGTGCCATTCATACCACACCATTATGTCATAGCTATAACTTTAAACCTTTGCAAGTTACACTACCGTTGTAAGAAAAATATTCACAATGATCTCTATAGCTAGTGTAACCTGATTCTTAGGTTCTACTCTCGTATACAGTCAAACTTATCTCTGTTTACGTTTAGAAGTTAGGGTTCGAAGTAGGGAGTGAATTGAGTTGAGTGACAAGTCTGTGATGTCATCAACTCTCCTACCTTTGGCTCAGCTAATTAAAGTCCTGAATAAATATTTTTTAGCACTTGGACGACTGACAACGGCGTGCGTTCCTTCAAAAAGGATTAGTTTGGTGAACAGCTAGCGAGGCCAGGTATAAAGATGCTAATTGCTGGGGTATAATCTCCAGCTGGCTAGACTCTGTCTAGCTGCTCGACACTCAAGAGCTAGTCCTTGCTCTCACTACCAATACACACACCCTCCAAGCCGTGCTGATCCATATTTGCATTGCATTTCATTATTTGAAAGCATGTGAATCTTAGCGAATGAGGAGACAAAGGTAAAACCATATTCTATGACATGTTGCTTTTGCTCATTGCACATTTACCTTCTCGTGGTGCGTTTACACTGGCCGATTTTGTCGAGCACCGACAAATTTGATGAGTTGGTGTCGGCGTCGGTAGGTGTGAACAAAGAGATCGGTGTCAGCACCGATCTGAAAATCGGTGTCGGTGCAACCCAGCAGTGCCTGGTTGCGCCGACAAATCGGATGCTCATCAGCCAATCAGAAGCTAGGAGCCTCATTAAACTTTCCCTCGCGCTCTTTCTGATAGTGAAATAATATTTTTTAAATAAATAAATAGTAGTAGACTAGGCTGGTACGTATGTTGATAGCAGTCGTGACATACAAACATACACCAAAAAGCTCCTTGCGTACACACACAAAACAATAACTAATAACTAGTACTACTACCAACAAACAACAACAACAACAAAATAAATATTATATCAAACAAACCTGCTCTTCCTCCTCCATCATACAGGCTGTCAGAGCAGCAGCAGCCAATCCTGCCATCAACAAAATCTCATCGTCATCGGAAGACTCCATTCGGCATACAGTAGTTGCTTCTAGCGGTGGTAGTAGTAGTAGTAGGAGCAGCAGCAGCAGTAGTAATGTAGTACAAGTATAGAATTTTCCACATCAAGCGCGTTGATTTTTATGTGTCCTCGTCTTCGCGTGGTCGAGTGAAGGTCAGAACGGTGAAGTGCTGTGATTGGCTGTTGGTACCGACAAAAATAGTTTGATCGTTGCAATGTAAAGGGGGAGTCGGTGTCGGCACCGATACGTGAAATGTCTGAGTCGGGGTATTGGCACCTAATCGGAGTCGGTGTCGGCCAGTGTAAACGCACCTTCAGTGTTACTAAAGAAAGTGGTTCATGACGGTGAGTTGTAAATGGTCTCTCTTGTGTCTTGAACATTTAGTTCACTTCATCCTTTAAGGGTATGAGTGAGTCTGGAGGAGTTTGCTATGGTGAATCATTGCAGTTATCTTCCCATAGGTATCACCGGCATGAGCTTCGACTCCATTGAAGATGTTTATTGACGTTTATAGTCGTAACTAGTACCATCCGAAGTTGTCGAAAACATCGAAAGGTTCAGCTCAGAAGCCATGACAAAAACATCATCATTTGTATATTTGACCACTTAATGCAAATCTCTGTCAGGCTAATAACACAGACTAGAACCAATTAGCTAAAACTATAGAAAGAAGTACATCTGGCTCTGCAATATTTCGGAGTGAAAGATAGATTCACTCACTTTTGCTTCTAGTAACACAAGCGTGAAAAAACATTCATACAGAACAACGATATTAAACAGCTTACATCACCATTATTAGCTGCCAATTGAGAAAACAATTTTATTGTTGTCACCTCCAAATTCATTCAGCATGTTCTCACAAGTCCAGGTTTATGATATAGGACTAGGTGAATTGTTCCACATAAACATTGCATTAAGAGAGATATTAACACAAATCTTATGGTTGCGCATGATTCAGACAATTTTCAATACCAAACTGCTTGCAACAGCGCAACTTCTGATGGTCGAATCAGTAGGGACAACTCCTCAGCACACATAGATTTTATGCCAATACATATTTTCTTAATCCCCTTTGATAGATCATGGATCGACATATGGTAGACCATGATAGGTATAACAACAGTAGGTTCTTGAACATGCTAAGGGACACAGAAGGATGCCTGAATATTGCAGGGACACGTTGAGAGGTCTTTCTATCAATAAACTGAGCTCTCAGTTTAGTAGTAGCTCATGCTCCTTTTCTTGACACACGGTGTAGTTTGATGGTTGAAAGGTAGCTTGGGAATAAATAAATAAAAGTTGCTGAGGTTAAAATCATTCAATGCTAAAACCTGACGATTGCTTGACTTGCAACAAAATTTACATTACAGTTATTTCGTATGGAAAGGTTCACTATGTCTTACTCTGCTGTGTTGAAGGTGTAAGCTATGTGGACATGTGATTACAAGCTCTTAAAAGCTCGAAACAACTCAAATGTCATGCAGTTGAACACAATGTGCTTCTGTTTACACTTTCATGCAACCTCATTCATCAAAATATTTTCACAAATAAACTTCCCACCTTCAATAAAACTATGTCTATTGTCCTTATGTGTCTATTTCATTACCATTGTAAATCTGCCACTTTGAACACTTATATTTTAAAACTTAGCCTAAAAATCAATTTAATTTTTAACCTTAGCTCAAGGGGTGCATATCATCCTCTGATAAACATGAAGAGCCTGTTGGTCACCTGTGATAGTCAAAAAATGCTACAGAAAACGTTCGCGCCATTTGGCAGGGAAACACGGGTCACATGATCAGATTGTGATGATCTATATTTAAGAAGGGCTTTCCGGTAGAACCCGAAGTGTTTGTCGTAAACTAGTGCTAGTGCTACAAAGCATTTTATATTGAGTCTTTTATTGGCCTTTCAATTCACATGATAACATCACATGTAAAAAACAATAACCACGGCGAGTTCAATACGTCATCAAAATAAGGTATTCCCATATACAGCCAAGAGTACAATAGATTTAACTGTTGGTTTTTGAGCTTTTAAGAGCTTGTAATCACATTTCAACATATTTTGCACATACAACACAACAGAGTAAGACATGGTGAATCTTTTGATACCAAATAACTGTAATGTGAGTTTTGTTGCAAGTAAACCTTAAATATTGTGATTGACCATCAGGAGCCACATTAGCACAAAGATGAATAATTCTATGCGAGCCCCAATATCAATGTGCAGTGAATAACATGGTCTATCTATCTACATTACTTGGTAAGAAAGGTTCCAATCTTGTTTACTTGCTTCCTTTCATGTTTCAGTTGACAGCGGCTAAATAATGGTGATGAGTCTTGTACCTCATCCATTGCCAAACAGCGGAAGTTGAGATGCTGACAACGCTGCCACAACAATAGAAGCTTATCATAATTTATGAAGATTCCCAACCAATAGAGAAAGTACTTAGAACTATTACAGTTTAAGAAATATCTCAATTTGGCACAGCTCAGCCTTTTTATTTAAATTGCTTGTAAAATGTTTATGAGCTTAAAAAGGATGCTATGATCCTTGAGCAAAATTCCTCCAATTTTACACCAGTGATTTTATATATAGAAGCAATCTAACAGCTAGACCACAATTTAAAATTTGCGGCGAGCAGAAGACTTAAAATATACGAGCTTTATCTTCATCTAATAAATTAGCTGAAGTTTCCTTCAAATTTTAACCCATCAATGGAAAGACCAAAGTTAGATCTGTCACTATTTGGTGATTTATGTTGAATATCCAATGAGCCCTGTGGTCATTAGAAACAAGCTAAATAACAAAATTAATGGTAGTATGAACTGTAAGTGAAGGTTACTTAACAAGCTTGTGATACTATTTCACATCATGACTGCTTGGAACTGAAAACACCAGAACAGATTACGGAAAACCCTTGTTAACTTCCATCAAAATTTGGGTACATAGTTCTTTGGTACCTTTTCTTTTGAATATGTGAAAAGATCAGGGAGAGGTTATCAACAGCAGAAAGATTAACAAAACAGCTGCAAGATTTAATGAAACAACTCTCTTTTCTACCAAAGACAGATTTCAAGTATAATGCCCATCTTAAATTTAAATAACAATTATAGCTGCCACATAACCAAGAAAAAATAAACTAACCAAACAATGTTAAACAGACAATATTTACAAAACATATAATGAATATAAACATAGCTATACCACAGTGACCAGTATAACCAAAACTGAGGTTTTAAGCCTACATTTATCTGGACTGAGGTTTTGTGTGTTGAGGGCTTCACTAGGCATGGCTGTCCCGTTAATTAAATGAAAATGAGTCAACACAAGCGGTAATATCATGTACTTGCTATAATATGTAGAATCCGTTACTTCTTGTGATGGAAAGAAAATAGTGCTTTTGGTTGACCAGGTAAAAATATTTTATAATATGAACAAATTAAGCCTCCAGGCCAGTTAACTGATCAATTTTCATAAAAAGGGGAAACTAACAGATTCATATAACTAAAAGTTTTTATTGCATGACAAACGGGGCAGGGCTTTTGCCGGTATATGAGCTGATGGGTATTGAAGGGAAAAAAGGCATACAGCGTATTTAGTTTTTAGGTTTTTTGGCTACCTTACAGTTTTATAAACTGCTTGGCGATTCAAGATGATAAAGAAGGTAGCCGCAGAAGAGCATTTCAGTAAAAAAAATTAATTGTGGTCCTCCAACGTCATTTCATGAAATTCTATGAAGACAAGCAACCGACAGTTACACTTTTTTGTAGTACCAGCATCGTAGGTAGATAACCTTGCACTTTACGAGTAATTCTAAACTGAACTAGTCTCAAATCTCAAAAGGATATAAGATAAATTTTTATTCATAAACTTATACAACTGAATACAAGTGTTTATCTACACTTGAGCTAAACATCAAACTGTATAATTGTGACCTGGTGATGCGGTGACTAATTATTCTTTGCATGTAGAACAATAGGAAAACATGCTAAAATTTTTCATGTCAGGGTTGTGACCAATTTTTAAAAAGCAACATAATGTAAAGAAAGCTAGAAAAGCTTCTTTACGACACACCATACCAATCGCAACTGAACAGTTGAGATTTGCATGGTGCGATAAACTGCACAGTTGTAGTAAATCACGATACAAATGTATTTGCATTTACAGTAATGAATACAGCAAATATCCTATACACAGTGTATAAAACATAAAGGTGCTCTGCCTAGCCTGCGCTTTTAGCCCTTTATATATGTGTCCTCATCAGGTAGGCTCCATTCCTTTTGTGTCTGGCTTTTTGTTGGTAGCTTGGACTAGATGATGGGCCGATCCAGATACAGGACGGGCTGGCTCTCACCACATACCCCTCCTTGGAAGTACTGTTCTCCAATCAGAACAACTCCAAGGGTGTCGTGCTGAATCGGTCATCTATTTCTTCAGCCGGTTCCCTAGCTGGGAAAGCCGTGGAGTTGTTGGCCCCTCAATTATTCTTTAGTTCCTTACTTTTCTTGGCTGGTGCCGCATATGAATGTGGCATCACTGGTGTAGGAATTAACCAGGCTGTTTCCAGGTTATCAGCTAATTACTTTGGTCTTCTCTTTTCTTGTTGGGCCCTCTCTTGGGTTCCTCTCTTGGGTTCCAGGGTGGACAAAATCTGGCCCAGCTTTTTTAGGCACGCATGATTTCAGATGACTTTCACTCTGAATGGAGGGCAGCCCCTGCCTTTCTACCAAGTATGCGTGATTGGCCCAGGCCTTCATAACAGGTTTCAGGGTTGTCCCCCTTCCTTCGACATTGGTTGGAGAGCCTCACCCAGTTGCCGGGTGCATACAGAGGTGGCTCTTCTTTGCCTTGTCAATTTTCTTGGGCTTGTTTGAGCGTGTCATGTAGTCTTTAGTTGGTTCGGGAGCTTGATTACAGGCTCATGAGCCAGGAAGAACTCAGCGGGTAGAGAGTAGCACTCCAATTGATCCGGCAGCCGTAGCTCTTTGTCCAACAAAAGCATATTTGCTGTTTCTAGAGCAGGGAAGTTTGGCATGCCTCTATATGCTCTCATCAGCTGGGGGAGAAATAGGCTCAGTTCATTTTGGTCCCTCACTAGCAGCAAGGCTTTTAGTGAATATGCCAGCCCCTTGTTATTCTTCCCTACCAGTCCATTGGCCTGAGGCTCGTATGGGATGATGTATGTCCTGTCACTTTTCCAGATCTAGCAGAGTTCTGGCATCAGACAACTCTCGAATCAAGCCTCAAGAGGCCAAGCCTCCATGCAGCCAGCTGGTGCGCGTGTGATTTGCCCTCATAAGTTGGCCCCTCTCAGCCCTCCTTGACCAAATCCTTTCGTGTAGGCCTCCCATCCCTTAGCTCGATGAGCTCACACTGATGACGGTCTTTACAAGTTTGCCTACTTAGGCTGCCTCCGTTCCTCTGCTTCTAGCCGGCCTGATGCTTCAGCATGTACCAGAACCTAACCAGTATTCCTCTTTCCACATATCCACCACAGAAAGACATGATCTATTCATAAAAGGAATTGCTGACCATACAAGTATGGCTTGAAATGCTTCACGGCTTTGATCACTGCCAGCAACTCTCTGCAAATAACCTAATAGTTTCGCTCTAGAGTTGTCCCATGGCCAGATCAGTAGACACTCGTCCTTGCTGACGATGTGGCCGAGGTGTCAGGCTTCAGCCCCGTTTCATACAATCTCTGTAAGACCTTCTGGAGATGATGCAGGCATTTTTCAAAGCTCCGAGCCAATACGATGATATCGTCAAGATACAGTAACAGGGCACGCCAATGGAGCCGCGCAGCACACCCTCTATGAGCCTCTGAAAGGTAACCGGAGTAGAGACCTTCGGTAGCCAGACACCACTTTTGTGTCCGGCTCTTTGTTCGCAGCTTGGCTGAGCAAAATTGATGGTCCGAGCTAGCCCAACCACAATAAGAATCTTTCATAATAATGGATAAGGAGTTGTCTTTCCTTAAAATTTGTGCATATTCATTCTTTCCTGTGTTGTTTTACTGAAATCATCTCTGTTAGCAAATGACTTTATTTTTATTTCACAAGTTTTCTCACACTAATCACTGTTATGCTCACTCCTCAAATAATCATGGTGCCACTATTGCAACATTTAATGTAACACGTTTTGATTAATTTGCCTATTGGAGCTTTTTCAAACAAAGTTTGCTTTCTACAAACCAATATATGACGTATTTAACCTTCCTGGTTAATTGCACAGACACATACAATTCCTAGATAAAACCTTTATATACACAACACGGCTATAAAGCTTCTACCAAGCACAGAATATTTTGTGAATAGCAAAATAGCACATTTATCTTTCAGCTGTAAGCTTTAAGACCTTAAAAGAGCTGTAAGCTTAATCTGGCTTTATTATATCAGCTAGAAGGCTAGTCATGTAACAATAAGTATAGACAAACAGCATGTTGCTAGCAGCGCTATTAACCTGCATACAACAGAAGTATGAAAAGTGTTATATTGCCATTATCTGTTAAAGCAGTACATAATGCTATTTTTTTCAGAAACAGTACAACTGTGGGGCCATAAAAGACAGACAACCAGTATTTGCATACTGACCTACATAAAGGTCCTACTTGAAAATGTACGTTTTTATAAAATAGAAAATTCTTGTTAGATATTTATTACTCCAGAAATGCTTGAAACTTTATTACATATGAGAGAAATGACAAAAGGTTTGCAACAAGTAATTCTATTTTTGTCTTTTGATACATTTAAATTACAAATATGAAAGAATAATGACCGTAAGTATTGACTATAAATAGTGATTATATAAAATGAGCAGAGGTAAAGCAAAATCACAAAAACACTAGTACACAATGTATGGCTTGTAACTTTAAGGGCATTTCAGCAATGTGCTGGATTGTATCAGCTACTAGACTACAGGAACTGCGTTTCAGCCTATGAGTACCAGCTCAGAAACAAGTTCAGTGTTTGCTGATGCTAAAACGTGGTCACTGGCTTCCTTACCATCACAAAACAAAACTCATCCCGTTCTACGGCTGCTCCTCCATGGCTACTTACACTCTTTTTTATACTGCAGTCAAGCTGGAAACTGTCAGCCTGCAAGGCAACTGATCTAAACTATCACTGATTGCCCCCCTTTCCTTTTATTGATTTATCTTTGCTTGCTCATTTTCTTACCTAAACACTTGATTAAAATAATTAAGACTTATGAGATAATTTTCAACATTTAGCAAGTAATACTAACACTCTCGTATGTCTAATGTTATGAGCATCCTTGTGTTCTTAACATATATCTTGCCATAAACTGTTTTGAGGATATTTTGTCTCAGCTTTCCTCTCACTTTCTGCTTCTTTGGGAACTCGGCAAACACAACTTGTATTATAAACAGCACCTCTCCATACTTCTTTCCATCTTCATATGCAAAATTACAAGCATGATTTGTGTCAAACATCTTCACTCAGACTATTTTTATAAACAAAAAACTATGTGAGACGATGCCAACAAGCCAATACCTGGTCCTACTACTATTTCAGAATACCTTAATAAGGTTCAGCCCACTATTTGATTTTAGGTGAGTTCTATAAATAGCATAAAACATTCGTTAATACATATTGATTGATACATCTTAATGTTTTCTATTAACTACCGGATATGTGACATTTCGATTTCGATTATTTTTGAAAATAAGCTGGTGTGTGATCATTGACTAACTGCCTTATAAACGAGAGAACATAGTGTGGTAGGCTACGTTTTACTCATTAGTAGTGAGTGGTCCACTAGTGGTACTAGTGGCACATGTTAGAGGGCCGAGGCACTCAAGGATCACTACAAAAAATTTCCACAGTGCACTCTCGGTTGTGTGTATCAATCTGGCTCGTCTCCAAGTGGTCCAACTAATGACGGTGTATATATAGTCACCATTGTTATGAAAGATAGAGAGGTTTCTCTTGTAGGAGTTACATTTCTATAGACCCTGCCTATATGCATATATATTATGTGTTGTGATTAACTATTTTTCTTTAGTTACTCAATTTGTTATTTCATTTTTTGTTTTGCTGGTTATAATCTGGGAATAGTCGATTATTTATCGCTTTTGTAATAACTACTGTATTTTATATATACCATATATGCGAATATAAAATATTTGAAAAATATATTATATTAAATGACAGCAGTTGTGCCGTGCAGACTAGTTTGGTGCTGAGAACCACTTTCTAAAACTTTCCAATATGAGGTTATAAATAGGGTCCAGGAGGTGATAACTCTCATGAAATGAACACCTTCACCTAAAGCTGACTCGTGTCCATATAAATTATTTGCATCACAGGTTAGCCAAGAAGGACTTAACTATGCGCAGCACATATTAAAACTAAATTGATTGTTATTGGCAACGATAAATGGTTAAAGTTGTTTAGGAAACTTGCCATCCGAGTCTGCACCTTTTAATTAATGATTACCAAAAGAACCACATGTTCAACTAAACATAAAATATTATTTTATGTTTATGCATTTGATGCGCATACTTGTACTTTAGACACAAAATTTCATTTGCTCATGTGAGTGTATTCATATGCTCATGTGAGTGTATTCATATGCTCATGTGAGTGTATTCATATGCTCATGTGAGTGTATTCGTATGTAAATATAAATTAAGATGTGACAGACCAAATTCACAAAGTTTATTAGCTATAATGTCACAAGCTGTTGGGGTAAGTAGAAAAACTTACTGGTGCCCATCAAAGGGTGGTATTCGCTTTTGTACGAGAGTGCAAAAATAATCTATGCATAACATGAGTCAAACACAAAATACAAAAAGAAACAGAATAACATTACATTAACATTACTGATTTTTGTTTCAGGCACATAAATATAGAGGCAACAAACAAATATATGCAGATGTCCTTTTTTATAAACAGACTCCATCGTTAGAGCTGACATGTCTTCTTGACCTCAAAAAATCTATATATAGATCTCATTGTTTGTTTGACTTTTTTGATCTGTCTGTGTGTCCAGTTAAAGCAGCAAAGTTTTAAGAATGAAAAATTCATAGTGCACATTTGAGCTTGGCACCTCCAGGTTTGCAGACAGGCATTTATCCAATACACTAGACTGTATAACTGGCTATATTATAGAATAAATTGTGCGCATACTCACTACACATGCCAAGCTTGTAAGGCTCCACGCTAGACATTTCATCTAGCATTACGCTAGAACTGTTGGCCAGAAGAAAAATGCTTAAACTCACAAGATTATTGTAATCAGTATAGAGCTGTAGTAGGCACTGCAGCCGGTACTGTAACAGTATAAGTATACAGAATAAGCACGGTACACAAAAATATAGTCTTTATTTCAGTGCACAAAAAATAAACAAACATCTTCATCTAAAAGTTAGAATGGTAAATGTATATGTTGATTAGAAGTAAATTTTCTGTGCAAAAACCTTTTTATTACCGGTGCAACGCCAAGCATTTAGCTAGTATATATATATACATATACTATATATATATATACAAGTACATATTTACGACTCAAATATATATATGGATATGTTGAAATTTATAATAAGTAGGACTAAAATCACAGTGCTCAACATAGAATGGAGCAGTATAAATTTGTAGAGAATCAGATAGAGTACTTATCTTGGTTAGCTGCTGTCAGTTTCGAGCTTGCGGAGTCAGTTGAGATCTACAGCCTGATATTTGCGCAAGCATGAAACTGACAGTAGCTAACCAAGATAAGTACTCTATCTAATTCTCCACTAATTATACATCCATGTAAATATATATCCTACATCAATGTCAGAATTTGAACTCTAAAATGGTAATGTACAGCGTTTTAATGTTACTCGTGCACAAATGAAAATAAAGCTTACTAGAATTAATGTATCTTGAAACAACCTTTTACACTAAAAAACTTAATCTGGATTTGACATGCGAATGAAAAGGTGCTGGCATATTGAGTTAATGATTCGGTAGAGATGGCTTGATTATCAATTATCGAGATAGACTTCTCCCACAGAAGGCAACTGTTGCATTAAAAGCAAGAGAGTGACATTCATGTCTAAACTGAGGTGACTAAATACTTTAGAATTCTACTAATAAAATGTTGTAAATGCTGTGAATAATGTTCACCTTTTAAGCTCTGCTGACAATTCCTGATGAGGACAGTGTAACTAGCTACCACAAAATTGAATATTATGCACATTGTTTTGAGTTCTCTTGTGGACTACATTATTTTCTTGGACCACATTACACATACTAGTTGAAATTGTGGAATGATGCTTGGCAAATCTTTATGTGCTGTAGCAACACAAGTTATTTCACAACAGCTACAATATATGCCCCAAGCAGATTTTATAGAATTTTTCAAGCAAACAAAGATTGCAGCACCTAGTTTGGCATATGAATGTATGAGTGTTGACTTTTTACAATTAATCCACTATTTTATTGATTTTCGGAGTTGCCATAGGTGCTTGTGTATGAATTATGTTTAGGGGGTAGCTGGTTTATCCAGCCTTGAATTCTGATGAACAGAGTTTTATAAAACTTTCTACTGACTGCATTGATCTGTTTATCATTGCTCGGTCTATTATGCTTGGCTTAAACCTTTTTGTGGATCAATTTTCTTTCTTGAATGACATGTTCTGCCAGTGTTGTTGGCAGTTGTCGGTGTGGCAAGTTGGTTATTTATATTTACTGTTGCTTTCTTGTTATGCATCCATCTGTAGTAAAGTGAATCTAGTACATTTCTGTTGACCATCCATTGAGATGGTAAGCGGTTAGTGAAAAAGATTTATGGAATCTGTTACATATGACTTGGTGCTTTATTATATTGGAGCTAATAAGCTTCACATCATCACTTTTCTTGCCGCTTTTGTTTTTCTTGTAGGTGGCCGAGCTGTTTTCAGTTGATGCAGTCAGACATTGACATGCATAGTTTGTCTACACAAATATTTGCTTTGCCTGTAAAAAATGTGGTACTTTGAAGAAAATATTCTAATAAGAATACACTGCAAAGCATTTTATTTTGTTCTATAGATCAGAAACTTAATAATAAATATTTTAGGTAAGATAGTTTTTTGCCACAAAGAGCACTGAACTATAAAGTACAATACATGTACAAATAGCTTTTAATGCTACTTTATTCATGAAGTGAAATTATAGAGATAGAACAACTCTCGATAGAGGAGCTGCCTGGAGAGCTAAAGATTATAACAGTCAAATAGATGAAGACCATGCGGCTGTCTACCGGAAATCGCCTTTTAACGAACAATTGTGTAGTAGTAACGATAGGATAGGGCTGCTAGATGGTACTGTTCAACCTAGAATATTATATAGTGTCAGTTGATTGTTTTTATTGTAATAGTATAGCCGTAAGTACCTTTTATAATTATTTTTAATCTGGCGATGGCAATTTCTTTACGCATTACTCTCATATTTAATGCATGATATCCACTCGTATTTAATCTACATTTATCCACCTGGACTGAATAGCTCAAAACCGGATATACAGAAAAGCGCCATTCCTGAGTAACTTTAGATTTTATCACACAGCTTACACTGACATTATCATTACTACTACGTATCATATTCTTATTGCATTACTACGGTCGTACCTATATAACATTGTTATTATCGTTACTGCAATTGTGTTACTCATAACACAAATATTATCTTGCTTCTATACAAGACACTGCCTACGCTTGCTGGCTAATTTCCGTGAAGGTTGGAGCAAAACCTCTGAATTTAAACAAATTCCCATTATTCATACATAAGGCAAAAAAGAACTATAAAACGTACTAAACGAAAGAAGTCTCAAATTGTTTCTTTAAATTAAACAAAAATTTAAAAGATCATAACAGGCAGGGTAATAAATTTATTGATGCATGTCATATCAATCTGCCAAACTTTTTATTTTTTGTGTCAATGTGAAGCAGTTGTACAATTTCATTGTCAAGCATGTCCGGTTTTGCCTTAGTGTTATTTCAATCTCAAATCTGCTACATTGCTGTTCAGTTATAATTCCTGCTTTATTAAAAGACTAGTTGAACGCTCGGCGTTGCCTAGACAATAAAAAAGTCTTTGAACAGAAAATTTATTTTTTGAATACGTTAAATAAAAATAAATTTTATTTATAGGTTAAATAACATTTACCATTCTAACTTTTAAACTTCATATCATGGGAAAAGTGTTTTTTGTGCAGTCCAACTAAATTTAGAGAAAAAAAGAAAACAACTGTAAATGTTTTCAAGTTTTTTCAAACAGCTGTAACGATTAAATTTTATATTATGAAAGAAGTGTTTTGTTGAAATAAATTAGGAGGAAAGATAGAACTGTAAAGGTGTTTAAATGTAAACGGGAAATCATTAGCAAGTAATGGCTAAATATAGTCTGTTTTGCTACGATTATAATGAAAAACTATTTGGTATACGATTATACGATTGTAGTTTGTTTAATAAGTGTTGGCATCATAAAATGAAAATATTGTATAGAGTGGTCTAGAAACCTATAGTAATTATCTAATGCATTCACTTCCTGGTAAAAATCATCAAAATCATTATCATTAAAACATAGTAACAAAGTAACAGTAACAAAACAATATGGTAACCTTAGTAACTATAGCTACCTACAATAACTTTGGTGCATTTTGTGTTTATGACCTGCAAGAAAATGTAACATTACAATGTACTATGTGCAGAGTTCTTACCTTCGAGACAGACGTGTAACATAAATGCTGAATCTAACTTATATGAATGTAGCTTACTAAAACATACTTAAAGGAAGTTTTAGTATGCATTTTAGTAACATTTTAACAAAAATTTCATCAGTTATCTGTTTGCAAACTTGTTTTTACCATAACGGATGATGCTGAACTGAGATACAATCGCTAAATTTTATTCTCGATAAAAATTATTGTTTATATCGTTTTGCGGAAAACAAATTAGCCCTAGTATGGCGAGAACGAAAAAGCATCGTATTTCATAGAGTTAATAAAGTTCCAATTAACGCGTCATTTAGCTTGTGAAATTGAAAAAGGGTGTGTACAGTATATAGTAAGAGCTATGAATTGAAAGAGCTTTGTACACTTGTGGTTAAACAATTGGATTACAAACCTGTGGTTGCAATCTTTGTGAGTTTAAATCCAGCGTGATGTGAGATTTTAATTCCAAGATTTTAATAGCTATAGCTGGACATACCGAACTACAGACATACAAACTTTAAGATTTATATATACAGATTGGGTGCTGGGAAACCTGATATTTTGGCCCAAGCATCCACAACCCATTGGCAAATAGTAGCATAACTTGCCTGTCTTTGTTTTTCTGTCTTAGTAAATGTATGTTCACCGTATCTAATTTAATGCTCTCATGAAGCTCATATATACGTTTAATGACACCATATCTAACAATTGGAATATTCTGTTTAAGAATCACAGAATGATGGCAAGTTCAGAAATAGTTTTCTAAATGTGGGCTTTGACAGTATTGGTCAAATGGGTACTCTAGAGTCATAAATAAATGAGATGGGAGATACATGAAAAACCCATCAGGCCTCTTGATGTAAACATCTCCTTGCCAATCATTTATCACATCTTCATTCATCCAGCTCTTTGGGTTGGTCTTTATGATGCCACCAAGAAAAACTGTTTTCTTGCAAAGACATTTTTTGTTGAAAATCATCAATGGTGGTAATTTCTGGCCATTTGCTTGACAAATAAGAACTACTGTGAAGGCTGGCTGTTCGTTTTCTATGGGAAGTAATTTGTAAAGTAAATACACTGGCATGTGGTATTTTAACACTACGGTTACGGGAATGTTGAAGATCACGGGATCTCATCAATGTTCGCGGTATGATTTGAGGAACTTTCAGCTTATTTATTTTTCTCATGCAATATATGCGAAAAAATGATTATTTTCTTTACAATAATCTAGTAGTTGTTGTGATCTCTTTGTTTTTATGCAAAAATATTATGTGTGCATTTCATAAAACAGAAGCACTATAAAGGACTGCCTACGGTTACGGGGCAGTCCTTTGTAGTATCATGTTCAGAGCTCTTGCTATGCACACAACTTTCAGTTGAATAAAGACAGTAAAGATTTGTTATCTGTAGGCTCTGCTTGACAGTTCACAGAATAACCTTCCCTTCCAGTTCTGAAAATTTGGCTTGTTCTCAATAACCAAAATTTGCCTGTTTAACTTAGACTAAAGTGTTTTGCTGCTTTCTTCACTTGCTTTGTGTGTGTGTGTATTTATTTTCATCAATAGAAACAATACAGAAAAATAAACTGCATATTAGTAAATATATCAGATTAATTACAAATTAGTGAAATAATGAAAAGAGTATAGCAAAATTCACTCAACCTGAGCACGAGATAATGATGATGGAGCCATAGGTGCGCTGTAGCCCAGCTAATGTTGCGCAAGCCCCAAAAACAGCCAACAGCAGCAGAACAAAGGCTGGCCTCAGCCCACCCTAGTCAGAGAAACAGGAGATAGCATTTTACTTGTTTTTTAAACTCAAATTTGTTTACAATTTTCTTCAATCTGTCAGGTAGGTTATTCCAATAAAAGGTTGTTTGATATTGAACAGTTTTTTGCCCAGCACTAGATGTAAATAAGGGAATATGAAAATTTAGAAGAGAGTGACGAGTACTATAAGAGTGTGTTGGTCCCCCATTCCCAGATGAATAAAATACAGTATGACCCCTTAGCAGTAGCTTTAACGTATATAACTTATCTAAAGGTAAAATATTAGTTTGAGTAAACAATTCTTTTGATGGATAGTCAAAGGGTTTATGACATATAATTCGCACTAGCTTTTTCTGAAAGACTTTAATTTTATTTAAAAATATGTCAGGCGAATTGCCCCAAGATTCGAGGCAGTAAATAAGTTTAGAATTCACCAAGGAGTTATATAATGTAATCATTATTTCTCGTGGGAAGTACTTTGATAACCTATAGAAAAGTCCAACCGCTGGACGAAGGTCCTTTAGTATGTTAGATATATGAGTAGACCAATTCAGATTATTATCAAGCCAAACACCTTGTAGTTGTTTATATTAAATTCTCTTGCAGCTCTATTTCCTTGTTATAATGTCTGCCTAATAATTTGAAGCTTCCAGTCAGCTTTGTAAATATGTCTTGTAATAATGGCCATTTTGAAAAGCTGGTATAAAAAGTTAAATTGCCATAATAAATAGAATAAAAGAGAAAACATACAAAAGAGCGTTTGATTAGCAGACTCAACTACTTCCCAATACAAAACCATGTGGAGGTTCGCTCTGCTCACACGGGTGCTTATGGGGAGAAAAAATGCAGTTGCAAACAAAAAAACTCTTACATATACTTTATAATATCACGTTCAGCCTTAGAACAATCAGTTTTAGTCTCATCGAATTGAGGTACAACTTTGACGATTCAGGAAAATGAATAAGAAAAGGAGGCGATAGGAATATGAGGACGTAAGGTTATTGCCAAGTACTTAACACATTATGAGCTTTGTTGACAGACTGTGAGAGCATGTGCAGGTTTGCATGTAAGATAGGCAAGGCAGACAATTTTTTCATGCTATGGTTAGGATCATGGAGACAGAAGCGTATTCAGTGTCGTTGCACATGCGTCAGTCTCTGACCTTGTCTCTGGCGTTTTCAGAAAATCATCTGGTTAAACAGCAGATGCAGGCACTTCAACTTAGTTAGACGGTGTTGATAGTGCTTTCACGATACTGAGCTGCTGATGTCAGCAGCTCAACAACGTGAAAATACAGAGACATGTTATAATAAACTTCTGTGCTCCCAAAAATACAATATGAAAACAGTTGACTTGAAAAAAGGTTGAGGTGAAAAAACAGTACGAAGAGGAAGGGCTGTGCATGCAGAAATGTGATACTGGTTAGATTATTATAGCATAAAAATCACTAGTAAGAGCTTGTCAGGACCATAAACCACTTCCCTTTCAGAGACATCCTTTTATAATCATCCAAATAATGTAGTCTACCTGCAAAATTCAAATGCCATAAAGTGAAGACCCCAGATTTGTACTTCAACACAAGGATACAAGTCCAAGATGTGACTATGTTCAAATGCGTATTTGACTCAGTAATTACCATAAAACAGCGGTTTAACATCTGCTGATAATGCCGAGGATGCTGCTGATACATTGCTTGTTTAATGTTCCTTGAATGAAAAACTCCAAAAGGTAACATACGACATTCTGAGCTGTAGGTTCTTAAAGATTATCTCTCCTAGCAACCAACAAACACAAATTCTTGCACCTGTAGCAACTCTGATTTACATAGGAGAGACTTGTCAACAGGTGATTGGTTTAGTACACATCTGCTACCAGCTTTGAAAATTAAGTATGTACTAGACCCATAGCTATAATGAACCTTTATAATTATTTATATTATCTATATCTATTATTATATCTATGACTATACAATACAAGTTGGGAATCAGCTTTAAGCAAAGTCGTTAAAGATTCAATGACAATTTTTGAAAGCTCATTTTGCCTTGTGACAGTAACTAAAGGCTTGTAGTACGTCTCCACAAATCATTGTTTACCAGATAAATTAAGGTAGAGGTTTTCATTTGGTTAGCATTGGACAAGTGCTGTGAGATGAATGCCATTGCGTGGCACAATCTGTTGTGATTCTGAAGCAGTGCCCCAACAAGCCCATAGAAAGATGCTTTTGTTAACAGGACAGTTTCAGTCTTTAACAGAAATGGGACAAACACTGAAGCAAAAAATTGTTCTATTTTATAGCTTCAAGTTCTTAATTTGTCTTAGCCGACTAACCCAACTAGCATCTTTTCTGGATAATTTACCCATATGTCCGCAGGAAGTAGTGATGAGAACCTCCACACAAAGTTGATGATGCGGAGAACTGTTCAAGCTTGTCTCTAGTAACCGGAAACTCAGTGATGATAAGCATCAATAACATTATCTAGCAAGCAATATGTTTTGTGAACTCACATTTAGCCTGAGCCTGGACCAGTTTCCACTAATTTTGAGAACACTTGATTTGGCTTTCCCTGGTGAGATTGTCAATCTATGTTACAATCCGAGATTTCATCTATTTGACATACCTCCTCAGACAATTCACCAGCAGTTTTCTGCTTTTAACCCTAAGATGTCTTTGGGCCGATGAAATCCTGAAAGGCAACCTTTTACAAACATACCCATCAAATGGTGTGATGAATGTCATCAGCTCACAACTTTCAGAATTACATCCAAATTACCAGTTTTCAAAGTTGGCATCCAGCTTGAAAAAACACTTGGCATTCTCTAACATAGTCGACTCTCATCCATGGCAGGCAATGGATAATAGGCGCACTTGAGTGTGGCGTTTAAATGAGTGAAATCTGTATATAATCTGGTTGATCCAGAATTATTGGGTACTATTAGGTATGAGTACACCACTTCGTAGGCTTGCCAACTCTCTCAATAACTCCTAACCTTTCCATACACGCTGCCTCATGGTAGCTACCTTTTTAAGAAATGTTTGAGCAAATGGTGAGACATCACATTCCAATGCAAACACTTTGAGATCATATGGGAAAAACTCTCAGAAAAATATGTAACAAAAAAGTATTAATGATCAATTCAATCAGATGATAGTTTAGCTCCATTTTTACTAGCCATGACCTGCATGTCTCTGTAATTTCCTCTACTCATTACTCCCAGAAAAAGTCACCAAAATCCTCATAGACACCTTAAACATCCGGCCTTTTTTCAACATTATTTTGTGGACACCGCTTTCCAGTGACCATAATGCTTGCCAATATAACGAAAATTTGGCCGCAGAATATTTGGGACCAAAATATTTCTGCATGCAACCTTCTCTTGGGAGGCTATTTCTACAGCAGCTAGTCGGATGTAGGCTACATGAATTGGAAATTACCACAGATTAGTTATTTTTCGTTTTTTTAGATATTAAACATATTTTTTCATTTGAATTTTTGATTTATAGCTATCAAGCAATGAAGAACTATACACCCTTCAAAATTACAGTGATTGTGTAGTGAGTCAATGCAAAAATGAATTTTGTAAAACCTGTCACCATAACCATAACATAACAAAGTGCTTTTTGTGAACAGCCCTCAGTAATAGCTTATTCTTCGTCATTTTTTCTCTGCCATTCAAGTTCTAGTCTAAATCTGCTATAGTTTGGAGAATAAATACTGGATCAATTAACACTTGTGTTTTGTGTAACTGCACTAACTTCTACTAGTCAGTAAGCCACTATCTAAAAAGTGGCCTAAAAATTGAGTTCCGCTCCAGTTACATGGATATACACAATTTAGGTGGTTTCTGGGTCAAAAAAACCTGAATTTTTCAACTCTTGGTAGTAACTCGCTCCAAACCGGCACGATAGCTGGGAAAACAGGGGTGTATAAAAATACGAACAAACCCTCTTCATTACATATGGCAATCATTTAAAATCAAACTGAGCATTAAGTTTTCTTAAATTTATTGTCTGAACACTCATATCTTTTAAATGAAAGTATATCTAAAGGTTTTGATTGTAAAAAAATCACAGGGTGGATAGAAATGCCCCCTTGCTGGCACATGTCTCGCGAATTATCAAACAAGTTAAAAAACATTGATAGTTGATTTGTTTGATTATCCACTGGTCTATGGAAAAGTTAAAACTACATTATGTTGGAAATGAAGAAAATAATGAACTCAAATACACCAGAACTGAAATTAGCCATCAAAGTCGTCATCCTCTTGGATTTCTCCTTCGTCGTTGTCATCTCCTCCAGCTTTATTCTTACAGTGACAACACTGACAGAACTCGGTGCATTTCAGGTTCTGCTCATAGCAGCCACATTGTCCTGTCTGACATTTACTAGCCTTACATGAGCAAAAGGCATCTTTGAGTACTTCCTCACTCTGTGTGAGATACCATCTTTGCAGAGCACCTAGACAAAAAAGTATGATGATCAGCTTGTAAACTATTATTGGCAAACCAACAGGTTTTTGAGCAATTTAAGATATTCTTGGCTGCAAATCAAATCATGTTTGGTTTGTTTTTTCACAAATGAAACATCTTTCCGAGTAAACTAATGAACAATTCATTACTGGCGCTATGTATTGATCATGCATACCTCTCGATATCAGGGGCATCATCATACTTATTGTGGAGCTCTCTTAACTGAGTCATTGATAAGATCTGCTTCATGGTGACTAATCGATAAGTGATCACTTCCCGGCAGAAGGCAGGGCTGAGTCGTGTCTCTAGGTTACTAAAAAAAATAAGTAAAACATTATTACAAATGCATATGGTACTGCTTGTTGCAATACCCATGTACCGTTATGTTCAGATAGCACGTACTGTAATTCATAAGAAGGTGCTTCCTCACCAAGGAAACAATCGTCAATTTTTTTATTGTTTAGAAGGACACCAGTCCAGCATAGGCCATGTTAAGAAGTTTTTACGATTTCACATACACAGACAGGATGAAAGTGTATTAGGTGTTAGATTATGCATCCTGTTTTGTAGAGTTGCCCCGATTTCAGTATCGGAATTGGTATCGGTGCCGATATGGGTGTTAAGTATCTGAATCGTTATCGGCCTATTTTTTCTGAAACTATCTGAAACTTCCGATACTTTTTACAGATCAACTATTTTGCAGAAAACCGTATTTTAGCCTGCAACACTAATAAAAAATCATCGGCGGCAAGCTTCTTACTTTTACCTAATGAATTTCAGGCCTGCCACACAATTTATTTCATGTCTATAGCCTGATAAACACAGCTAAGGAACCTTTTTGCTTTAGTCAGAACGTAATCACAAAGTGTGGTATTTCCCAATTACAGCGATAGGATTTATTGCAGCCAATCACGAGCAAGATAACAAATACGGAGACAAAAACGCAGTGTAATATTTCTGTTTGCTAGCATTACAAAAGTAATTTAAACAGTCGGTGTATAAAGTTATCTATCACTTTCTTGATCCTGACGATACAATGTATCGTTTGTACCGTATAAAAAACGGTAACCTCAGTGGCTTATTGGTTTTAGCTTGTCCTTCATCATCTGTGGCATCGCCCTTCAGTACGACTGGCTACATTAATAGTGATGGAAGAAAAATACTTCTTTCTGAGAGAATTGAATCACTAACGGTAATTAAAACAAATGCTGATTTGCTCTAAACTGGTACAGACGCAGCAGTTGATCCAGCAATAAAAGAGAGACTTCGTTATCACAGAGAGAACTGTACCACTAACAGTAATTACCTTTATTTACAAATTACAAGAAACACAGACTGTTTTGTTACTACATGCACGGTATGTCAGTATGTGATTATGCATATACATGTAAACAGAAACATGTACCAATAAAATTTAACCAGATGCAGGCATTCATACATTTCATTCATCATTCAGAGTTGTCTAAACAACAGTAAAAACCTAGCTCATAGTTTGTAATTTTAATTTAATAAATGTAATTTAAAATTTTTAAAACATTAGGTACTGCAGATTAGTTCAGAATTATAAGATTACTTACATTTGACTGTTGTGCTGATTTGAGCTTTCCTAAGCTGGTTATCCTTACATAGCAAGTTCAGTGGATTAAAGGCAGCTCAGCTTTGCTATCATGCAGTGGACTTATCAACAACATCATCATAAGTATAAGAATGTATAAATTCCTTGCACAAAGTTCTTTCTGAATCTTTATTAGTAACTACCCAGTCTTTGGCATACTTCAGCAACTTATCATAGCAATGCTGACTCAGTTGTTTGTGTAGATTTCTTTGGCTAGTGCCTTGAAAGTGGCAGCAACAAATCATAATGCTGATTATCTTACTCAGAAATCAAAAACATGTCGATTGGAAATCAATTTTTCAATATAAATAAATGCTAGAACTCCACACACTGTATTAACTCATAAACGACCTTGCGCTCTAAACCAATCAAATGGCCGAAATTTGTTTGGCAAGAAAGGGCAACTCCTCAATTTTAGTTCTCCAAAAAATCATTAATTCTGAGTGAATGTGCCGGTTTGCAGTGAGTTACTACCTGCCATGTTGTTCAGCACCTTCAACTCTATAACCCATAACTTACACAGTGTATATCCATGCAACTGGAGCGGAACTGAACAATAATTGGAGGTGGCTTACTGACTATACTGGATTGTTTAAAATATTAAAATTTCTAAACTTCATTTCCATTATCTTTCTTCACATGAGCAAACTCTGTTTACACATTCTGGATCAAGTTTTTCGATTCTTGTGCTAGGTTAAGTTTTCTAAGATCTTCTTTTAACCCTTTTACTGCCATCCATGTACAAATTTAGCTATTGGCCTACTGCCAGCCATTTTACTGAAAATTGCTGATTTTGTTTCATGGTATGTATACAATATTTTTCAACTTCAAACTCTATCTAGAACATTTTTGTTATATATTTTATTTTGCCAACATGTTAACAAACACTGCTATGCAAAAAATTCAACGTATTTATAATAGCCATAATGAAAGCCAATAATGAAAGCCATAATAACACTAAATAGCTCGAACGGCCGAAAAAAAACTATTCGTTTTTACGTTGGAAATCTCCAAACAAAAATTTAAAATTGCTCTGTTAACTTTGGCTAATTTTATAGAGAAATCTTCGGACAACACTATCAATACCATAAAAGTCCTAAAGACTATTGGTTATGTTGTCAACGAATAATAAAATTAAAATAAGAAATTCGCAAAAATGCACATACGGCAGTGAAAGGGTTAAACTCTGTCAATCTAAAGTTATCTTTGGCATCAGCATCAATTTTAAAGATGAGTTGAGTTGAAAAAAATCTTTTCCTTATGTCCTTATTAGCAAAAGAATTCTCTTTTCTATTGACATTTTCAACCCTCAACAGTTGGCGAACTTTATTTTCTTTCACAGTTTGCCAATCAGTGGCAAACTTTATCGTTTTTGCACATATAATACCATAGTATCATAAAATCTAGTTGCCTGATTCAGATATCCATCCCATGTTGAATCGGCACTTTTTATATCAAAACCAATGAAGATCAAAGTTTCTCTACCAACATTGCCAACTGCATGCAGCATTGTAAAAAGTTCCATACAATCTCAATCATGACATCATCAAGCCCTAACTTTATTCCAACCATTTCCACCACAATTTCAAAACTAATAAGCCATATTTTTAGATGACCTATTCACATCGTCACTGTCCAACTTAAATAATAAAAAATCGTCAAAATTACATGCCATAATTAGCGTACAATACAACACACTACTGGGCCACACGAATAGACAAGCACAAGCAAAATGCTGCCATTTTTAAATTGACACTGGATAATCATTGGTTGTAGGTGATGAAGCTGTGGCACCTGTCACACCTAAAATTGCTGTTGCACCTGGCCCATCTAGGGTTGCTACTGTACTCAATTCACCGAAAGTAGCTGTTGAACCCAGCTTATCTAGGGTTGCTGCTGCATCCAGCTAATCTAGAGTAGCTGTTGTATCTAGCTCATCTTCATCTGTTGTTGCAGCTTCTAATCCCATTGAAGCGATTACCCCTTTACAGTCCAGTAGTGCTATAGCAGCTACACAATCTGAAGGTGTTTTTGCATTTCATCAAAGGTTATTGTCGCAACTTTTAGGTCAAACGATGTTATAGAATTCCAATGCACTACGAGAAAAAGACGTGCAGGTAAACAATTCAAAGCTGAAGTAAAGTTGAGCTTACATTTTTGGTGCTTTGTAAGATTTTTACCAGACTTTCTTATGTTGTAGATGTTGCATATTGCGTTAGGAAATTATTTAGGTACATTTACCTAAATAATTTTCAAACACAATATGCAACTTCGGGAATTTTGAATAATGGTCCATGAGCATAATAGGATACTTAAAATCCGGTGATGCTCCACAGAGAGGACCAATAATGTCAATTGCAAGCTTTTCCCAAGTCATAGTTGATAAAGCTACTGGTTGTAGAAGAGCTTGTCTGTTTACTGCAGATTTGTCATTTAGCTGGCATTTTAAACAGTGGCTTATAGTGCACTCAACTTCTTTATCCATTCCCGCTTGCCAATACCGTTCTCGAAGGCTCTGCTTAGTACGAACTGTCCCTTGATGTGACTCATGAGCTAGAGCAACCAACTTCTTCCTCACTGTAGTTGGTGGAACCTGTCTATCACCACAACAAACCACTTTGCTTTCTGTAGCTAGTTCATCCCGCACCATAAAGTAAGCGTTCTTGTAGCCATCTTCATCTGATCTAGGCTTGAGCCATTCTTGTTTAAAAAGGTGGTCTCGTATATAGCATAATTGTTCCAGTTTTATTAGTAATTAGTGGTTAGATTAGTCATTAGTGAATACGGCTGCTACATCTCTACTTGGAACACCCTCTGGATTTGTAAACGACACCGAAAGTCTACTAAGTGCATCTGGTACTTCATTCAAACACCCTTTTCTAAGCCGAACATCGTAGTTGAATACCATTAGTTTTGCACTCCAACGCTGTATTCTAAACCCAGCTTGGTTATTCTCAGTAGACAGTAGACATGCAAGAGCTCGGTGATCTGTGCGCAGTGTAAATCTGCAACCCCATAGATACACTCTCCACATTTCAACAGCCCAGAAACAACCCAAGGTTTCTTTTTCTCTTACTGAGTATTTTCGCTCAATTTTACTGACCAACTACAGCCACCTCTTTTTCCTTTCCGATCTGAGAAAGTTGAGCATCTAGACCAGTTTTAAGCATCCGTAAACAGGGATGCTAAACAATCAGCTTCAACTAGTATTTTTTTGATTTCATCAAAACTTTGATGAGCTTCTATTGACCAGCAAAATGTGCTTCTCAGAACTGCATGCGACGGTTCAACTACAGTTGAGAAGTTTGGAATATATTGAACATAGTAAGAGATTAAACCTATCTATGATCGATGCGCATCACTTGGAAACGCATTGCATCACTGGAATTGATGCATCCATTATAGCTTTCATCTTAGATTTGGTGAGTGATATTTTCTCAGCTGACAAGGTATGGCCAACAAATGACACAAAGTTTTACCTGAACAAGCCGTTTGCCATACTTAACTTCAATCCGGTGTCAAAAAAGCTCTGAAAAACTACTTTCAATGTCTTTTCATGCTCTTCCATGATTGTGGTGGCCATAAGTATATAATCCAAGTAGACACTTACACCAGGTATATTTATAAGACCCAATTCATCATTTTCTGAAACAAGCTGGAGCGGATGCCAATCCAAATCGTAGTTGACAAAACCAAAACAAGATGTATTGTTTCCTAACGAAGTGGAACCTGTTGATAAGCTGCTTCCAAGTCAATTTTTGCAAACACCTTAGCTCCAATTAACTGATTCAGAAGTTCATCTATATGAGATATTACATGATCATCAGCTACTATAGTCTTATTTATTCCTTGTAGGTCAACACTTAAATCTTACTGATCTACCAGGCTTACGAACATTTGCCAAGTTTGAAACCCACTAGGAAGCATTTACTCGTTTTATAATTTCTTGTGCTTCCATGCCCTGAGCTTGTTCTTGACTTCCTTTATAACTTCTATAAGATGTCTCCGCAGATGCGGGCTAATAGGTTTTACATCAGCTTTTACAGTAGCCTTGTGAATATTACCTTTAACATGTTTTTTATGACACCCTTCAAGTTTGTTAGGACTTGTTTGATGACAGCATTCTTGTCATCGGTAATACTTTCAAGATCACTCAAACAGTCTCTATCCAGCAAACAATCTCCCTTGGTTACCACATAGAATGTACCAGCTACACATCATCCCTTGAATAACACATCACATTTCAAACAGTCCAATGTTTCAATAGGCGTCTGATTAGACGACCTACCGTAAAACCTCTAATTGAATGCCATAGCGCTCTATTTTTCAACCCTTCCTCTATAGTGGCCGTCAGTTGGAGGTGGTGTTCAAATAGAAGCTGGCGGTATATTTTTCAAATGGCTCATCAGAATTTTGGGAGGATAAATTTAGTCAAATTATAGGCGAAGCGAATGTCACCTATACTTTGCTCTCTTTTTCCGGTGCAGCGGTGTTAAATCTTTTGGATGCAATATATCTGCTAACTTACCTCCAACTTGTCAAAAATCTTTTAGTAGATAGGCATCGAGACACCAAGAAATATCTCTACCAGTTGATATCTATTGCTTGCAACTGACCTGCGATGATATTATAGCCTGTGTCCTTCTTTGCATTTTTAATTTTTACTTCATTCTAAATTTGAAGACATTTTTATTTTATATCTATATTTAACAATGTTTCATAAAAGCTCATTGCACTCATTGATATGTTTGCTACAGTTTGCAGCCAAAAATAGCTGTTTATGTGCAATAGAAGTGGAATTATGAGCATCGATCCATCGTAAGTCGTGTTAAGATAGCCACAAAGATGCTATTAATAACATGCTATGAATCTGCATATTTATAATCCCACGACCAAACGAGCGGATGCGATGTTTGAGAGTTTTTATGATAAATGCATGTGCACACAACTTACGAAAATTATTCATCAACAATGAGACGAACCTTTGTCTTGAAAGCTCATCAACAAATTTAACCATCGTTTTGTAGAGTCGTTAAAGTATAATAACGATACAAAACGCATATAAGCCTGTTTAAATATATTACTAAGTCTTTGTATACCGTCGGCATTATCTTAAAACTTACCTATCTGAACGGATTATACACAAATCGACAAATTAATTTGGCTGAAATTCTTCACAAAACGCTTGACAAGCTTGGTTTAATAATAGTTAAGACCGGAAATTGAAACGCCGAGTGACAGAGAATAGAACCATTAAGTCGTGCGCATTTCACGGAAAAATAACGTGCACATTTCACCAGTCTATAGCATTGTCGAATTGCCGAAGATTTCTGTAATCAACGTAGGAGTACTGAAATCATTTCATTTCATGAAAGTTTCATTTTTGCCGATTTCAAAGTAACTGACATTTTAGACACTCTTGAGTGCTTTGGTATTCTAACTGATGTCCAACGCAGTGTAAGTAAAGGAAACGACGATGATTTTTTTTCTAACGATCCTTATCAGGTTATTACAATATTTAATAAGTTTGGATGACTACAGAACAATGACTACGTAGTACAGATTTTCTAAAAATCTATCTAAATATCACAACTTCTTGATATTGCTAGCTATGACGTTTTGAAATGTAAACAAAATTGTGCATTGGTTTTATATTATTACTATATTAATAATGTTGGTTATTCTAATAATATCAGTGCATTTTACTTCTAATATTGGCCAATATTGCATTTCTCCTATTGCAGGGGGAGAGATATAAACATATAATCTTTTCCTTTCATTATTGCTATTTGTTGTATATAATAACACCCAGTACATTACAGCTACCATTGCAGTTATCCTATTGCACTGCAGTGCCATTTGACTGCTAATATTGCATTTCTCAACCATCAGTACCCTTTCTTTTTTTCCAATATCTCTTTGGTCGTGGGCTGTATGACAGTGGCATTTCTAGGTTATATAATGATAATCTATCAAATGATACAAATATAAATTCATGAACAAGTGACATAAACGAACCATACTTATATCACATTACATGCAAAAGCAACAATTAATGTTTTCAAAACAAAATTATTTCCATCGATGGAACGAACATCTTCTAGTTGTCCAATACCTTCCACAATATCTTCTGGCCTCAACTTTTTTTTGCACTGCTGAACTAGCCTATATTAGCGTCCAAACAATTTTTTGGCAGAGCAAAACTTTTACGCCATGCGTTTAGTACAAATGCAACACATAAAAGTTTGTTGCTTAACAATGAAGCTTTGTATCTGGGAGTTGAAGATGAGCATTGGTCAATCTATTTTCCTCACTTTCTACAAGTGAGAAGAGAACATCAATTCTAATCATAAATTTAATCTACTAGCTAAAACTGCCAAAGAAAATTTGAAGCAAATATTTTAGATAGATGAAACAATAAAAAAGTTATGAAACGATGATTGGTGATAGCAAAAAGGTATAATTTTATTAATTAGTAAATGTAAACATAAGTAGTAAAATTATTACATTTAGTATATACATAGGAGACTAAAATTTAATAATACACATGTAGATTTACCTCCATTCTCCTATCTTCCTCTGCAGCGTAATGCTGCTGATGCATGTCAACTTTAACCATAAGCTGTCTGCCGCAATCTTTAACTACCTGATGCTCAAAAAACTCTGAGTCACCTTGGTTGAAACTAGAAGCATTGCAACAATTTTGTTGTTCCTCTATAAAATGTGTCGATGCAGTAATTCAGTAAATTAACGATGTCACTTAATTCAGTAAATTAAATGGCGATGATCTAGTAATTGAGTAAATTCCCTAACGACGAGAATCTTTGATCTCACAGAAAAAATGTTTTACTAGCGATAACGTATATTATGATCTATATAAAAATTCCGTGCTGATGATTGGCTAAAGAAGTGATAGTATGTTTATCACTCACAAACACTTTCATATGCGCTCAGTATACACGTCACAAATAAAGCACTTGCTTAAATCTGAGCGTTTCGAAAAATGATCTCATTCAAACGCTTATATCTATGGACAGGGCTAGTTTACAAAGACAAAAATGACATCAAATTGTAGATGTTCTAGCCTTATATTGGTCTTAATTTCCTTGGCTCAACTTCTTTGACGCAATCACATCTTCATCAAAGGTTGACTTGCAACAAAATTCACATTACAGTTATTTGATATTAAAAGGCTCACCATGTCTTACTCTGTTGTGTTAAAGGTTGACTTGCAACAAAATTCACATTACAGTTATTTGGTATCAAAAGATTCACCATGTCTTACTCTGTTGTGTTGTAGGTGCCAAATACGTGGAAATGTGATTACAAGCTCTTAAAAGCTCAAAAACGGAAAAGCCGCCGTAGATTGGAATCTCTTTATTTCTCTGACGTAGTCATTACAGTTTGGTTATCGTCTTGTCACATGATGATCTCACGTGAATTGAAAGGCCAATAAAAAGCTCAATGTAAAACGTATCTTAGCACTAGTTTATGACAAACACTTCGGGTTTCACCGAAGACCCCGTATCAAATATAGATGCTCGCTATTTTACAGTTTTGTTTCGGCATTATTCAATCGTCAAGTCGTAATCTGATCACGTGACCCAATACTTCGCAAATAATTTTTGCAGCACTTTTCGATTATCACAGGTGACCAACAGGCTCGTCATGGTTATCAGACAATGATATGTACTCTTTCGAGCTAAGGTTAAAAAGTTTAACGATTTTTTACGGTAAGTTATAAGATATCACTGCTAAAAGTGACAGCATTACAATGACAATAAAACAGACGCGTAAAAACAATAGACATGGTTTTATTGAATGCGTGAAGTATACTTTTGAAAATATTTTGATGAATGAGGTTGCATGAAAGTGTAAACAGAAACCATCCTGTAACAACTACGTCCCATTTGAGCCGTTTTGGAAAGCGAATCCAAACTACGGCGGTCTCGTGTGACTGCGATTAACTGTTCGTTTTTTAGCTTTTAAGAGCTTGTAATCACATTCCCACATATTTTGCACCTACAACACAACAGAGTAAGACATGGTGAATCTTATGATACCAAATAACTGTAACGTGAATTTTGTTGCAAGTCAACCTTTAAGCAAGGAAATACTATTAACCTGAGACAGATACCGGTAATAATCATTTCTATGGTGTTGCTTTCAAAGTTCATCTTCCAACGTAAATTTAAACCGTTTTTTTTTATATAGGTACATGTACTTCAAAGTATCAAGACCGCATTAAACAAGGAACTACTATTAGCCTGACACCGTTATTGATTGTTTCTATGTTGCTTTCAAAGTTTTAACGGAAAAAAAGCAAAAAGCTTTGAAGTTGGACAACGAGAGAATTGATTGTTATTAATGTAAATGATTAATTATTAATACGTTTTTGTGGACACTTTCTACTGACCACTTGATATTGTGAGTTCATAAAGATAAAAAATAGTCAAAGTGGCAGTCAAATGGAGGTGGCGTTAAAAGAGGGTGGCACTCTATTTTTCAACCCTTACCTCATAGTAGCGGTCTAATAGAGATGATGTTCAAATAGAAGGGGCATTCAATTAGAGGTTTCAGAGAGCAGAGCAGCAACTCAATGCCGCCAAATGTTGCTTTCGCGTCAGTTGCTGTCAATATAGACACCTGTGATCAAGAATCAACCGCAAGGTTCACTGCGTTAGATACATTTTTAGACATCAAGGTAACACTGCTTTTCCTTGGTTTGTTCACCTTGCTTTTAACTTGCAAGACATATGAGGGTTGTTCTACTTCGACAACTGAAACCTTGCTAGCAGCCTTGTCTTTGCAACGCTTTCTAAAATGTCGAGTTTTGTGGCAATCATTGCATTCAGCATTCTTTGTGAGATAAACTTGATCATTAGCCAAATGTGAACCCGAGTCACTTTTAAAACATCTTCTCTTCCCTTGGCCATGACGTTCATTCTGTACTTTTGCTACCCGCACTTCTACATTTACTTGAGGCTCGTTTATCAATTTCGCTCCATCACTAGCTCCCTCAATATTCGTTCATGTTGGCAGCAGTCCTAGTGTTAAGTTCACATCTATAAATAAACTCTTTGATCAAGGTTGTCATTAGCATGCGACACTAAGCTGTGACAAATATCCTGCTCCAAATCATGAAATGACCACGCTCTGCTAAGATCTCTCATGTCAGTCACATACGAATTCGCAATCAAACTCTTCTCTCATTTGTGTGCTTTAAATTCATATTGTTCAGCAAACACATTACCTTTTGGTGAAAATTACTGATTAACCTTTTTGAAACATTTCTGATACTCCTCGTTAGTGAATGCATGCTCTGAAGTAGACTGGTAGGTCAGTAAATGTGAAATAGGTTCTTTGTCCCTCAACACCCAGAGAGTTACACAGCAATACTAAGTTGTGTGAAGGTGACCAATTTTCAGTATTAATGAGCAGTGTATAGTTATGAAACAATGTCTTCCAAATTGTTCAAGGAACAACAGGACCTCAGGTACAAGTAAGAAGGTAGAAGCGGTTCAACACCCATCTTCGCTATTTGTAATGTTTATAGTGATTAAATATATTACCAGGTAGTATTAGTTTAAGGTCTTTGATATTATTCTCTCATATTACAGCAGGAATTTGTACAGCAGTTGTGACACCAATAGAAATAGAACTGTAAGATTAAGGAGTAATAATGAGAACATAATAAAAAGTAATATCACAAAGGATTCTACAGTCTATCATTTTTTTTTACAATCCGGTAAGCTGCTAAACTCTAAACAAAGTTACGCGATTGAGACATTCTGCGCTTTACTAATACATGTATAATGTCTTTCAGATGTAATAGTAGTTGCGAAAAATTTACTCCAAAACGTCAGCGATGACTGACGATACTTAATAAACAAGCCCTGGTTACAACAAACCCACGCTTACACAAATTTTGTTACCAACAGGCTAGTCGAGGTTTTATTGCTATTTTGATTTATTGAAGGATGTTAGGCAATAGCCTAAATCCTTACATGCGCTGCGCCATTATTGTACTTTCGACTACTTGTCGGTCACATTTTTTATATTAATCAACGAAGAGAGATATGGATATTAGTTTTGCATCACCTCGGTGCTTCATATGCCAAGCTGTTTTACACATGCCATATATTAAATGTGTAGAATGCGTTTATATACTATTAAACTCCGTTAACCAACCTGTTATAGATATACAAGGAGATGGCACATCTGAATTTATCGTGGAAGGTGATAATTTTGTTAGATATATGACAAGACAACATAATCTTATAGATGTTGACTGCAAACATCAACAATATTCGACTACAAATATTTCTTTGCATCACTCAAACTTTTTTCATTTCAGATAATAAGGTTGACACGAAACGATCAAATGACTCAAGTCGTTGATTTAAATCTTTTTCTCAGAAGAATCACGTTTTCCGATGTTTAATATTTTTTCATAAATTTGCACAAATTAGTGCTTCTTACCAAACAATCTTGTTTTGATGTGCGTGTAACAAATCTGTAAACACTCATTTGTCATGAATTAACAAGTGTGATGGAAATAACCGACTGCATGTGTACTGTAATGCAGAGCTGCTTTTTAAGGCTTTAAAAATGACTCGATTCAATCCAATTATCATAAAAAAAATTTAGCAATTAAAGAATTAATTCATTTAAAATCAATAAGCAAAACTCTACAGTTCAATTCTCAATTCTTTAACTATTGTAACTTCCAATTAGTCGATTCAACTCAATTCAGTTCATTGGACAAAATCAATTCTCTATCAATTTGCCACCTGTCCACTAGCTAGCCTGTTTAACTTTTGCTCTGATTAGAAGTTGCTCACTTACGGAAATGTTGTTGGGTAACTCTTATGCAAAACAAGCCTAGAAATACAATTGTTGGAGTTTTATTTTAGCATGCATCATAGGACAGTTTCTCAATGCGCTTGGTGGTTACATTTATTAAATGAAAGTTTTGTTTATGTTGCTGGGTCATCCTCTATTTATGGGGGTGCATAATAATGCACAAGACTGAATATGCACTCAACTGGCGCACTGGTTGCAGGCAGAGCGAGTGCATAGCATCTACTTAATTTCAGCCAGCTTGAGCATCTGCCTTTTGTGTTTACTCCAACACTCTACTCTATACAGGAACCTGTGTGAAAGTTTTTACTGATGACGATCAAATTGCTTTCTACAGTTTATCCAGAATGCTTATTAAACAGCACCAGAGCATCACAATTTTCATTTATAGAAACTAGCTACCGGATTTGCATCATCATCAACCCTCTAGTGATATCACATTGGATTAGTCAACACATCACTGCTTACAATTATGGCAACAAAAGCAACAACCACTAAAACAATAATTTCTGTCACTTGATATATATATATATATATATATATATACAGTGAAACATGGATAACTCGCCCTCGGATATATCGAACACATGGTTAACTCGAATGGATTTGCTTGGTCCGTTCCCACGCAATGATAAATGGCTCTATATAACTCGACCTCGGCACCGTTAACTCGAACAGTTTTTTGTCGAATTCACAAACATGGTTTCCGTTCAATTTGTTTTGAAGGAGTTTCCACTAGTCGCGGAGCTGAGACCACCCTGCTTTCTTAACGAAAGCGCTTTTTATACGCGTATAGTGTACATATAATTTCCCCCGTACCGTATAATGGAACCGAAAGGAAATCGTATAAAAATGATTAATAGGGTCGCTAAGACGTTCGCTTAGTTACGGCCAAGCTATAAACGTTAGAAGGTATTAGCGATAAAAATTTAATAAAGATAGACACAGCATGCAAAATACATATTGTAGCAATGATTATATGTGGATACATAAAGATAAAATGTCACAAATAGGCTCGTGGCTTGGCGTCCGCTACAACAGACATCCACTTTACGATGGCATCACGCAAGCAAAGAAAAGCATGGAAACCTTCTGACAAACTTAAAGTACTCGAGGAAATCGAAGCAGGACAAAAGCTATCAGCATTATCAAAAAGAGAAAATCTTCCAAAAAGTACAGTGTCAACATGGATTAAACAAAAAGAAAGAATAAGATCGTTATGTGACCAAAATTCATCAAGGCTAAGAGATCGTTCAACGTCGCACGATTATTTGGATGGTGTATTATTGACTTGGTTTAGACAAGTGCGTAGTGAAGGCGTACCTATCGATGGGCCAATTTTGTTAGAAAAGACTAACAAGTTTTTAAGGACTATAATAACTGTTTAAAATCTATTTCTACAATAAGTCACACTGTTGATCTTTGTCAAAAAAATACCTTGTCACAGACTACACTCGATAAGTTTTTTAAATGAAACAACTGATCAGATGTAAAGCATGCTTTTTTGCATTGGTCGTAAATGTTTACTTATGTCCAGTTTTAAAAATTATCAGAAAGAATAGATATTTTTCTATTGGGCTGAGATTTGTTTGCAGTTTTAGGTGATGTGACTGACAAGAAGTTTTAAGATTAAAATTGGCAAAATTGATCTCGAGTAAAACACTCAGAAGAAAAAATGTCTTCTGAGCGTTTTAACCGCGATTAGGTTTTGCCAATTTTCTTCTGAAAAAGTTCTGGCAGTCACATCACCTAAAACAACACACAAATCTCAAGTGTATAAAAATATCTATACTTTCTGATAAATACTTTAAAACTCTACATCAGATGCCCTTTAACTTACAACAAACAACCTATACTTCAGTTTTATATATACATGTAGTTTGTATATGTATCTACTGATAAATACATTCACTTGTGACTGTGCTCTGATAACTTGAACGCTCTGATAACTCAGACACTTTCGCTCGGTCCCGTGAAGTTTGAGTTATCCATGTTTCACTGTATATATATATACAGACAGTAAAAATATGAAAATGTGAAATTATCTTTATGTGTAGCAGTCAACTCATGATATTTAAGTAGTTTACCCTCTAAGCTAACATCACGCACTGGAGGAGCAATGGCTCTCTTCTTCAGTTTGTTGAAGTGACCTACTCTGTGCTCCTCTGGCTCCTTGATGACAACAGCTGCCACTGGCTGAGCAGCATGCGGCAGCCATTTCTTGAGTTCGAAAAGCAAATACAAGTTATTGAAAGCAATTAGTGGATGAAAAAAAATGACGGCTTTGTAGGGCAACTGCATGCAGCAAATGGAAATAGTGTGTCAAATTATTGCCAATGCATACATTGCCACATTAGGACTGCAATTATTATTACATACCACCATATCCACCATCTGATGTACACACTGTCAAAGGATTGACAGTGTGTACATGTCCATGAAAGATTTTCCATCAACACAGTACTAATCATACTAATCATAGAGATACTGAGATAGTAATGATAAAAACAAGTATTCACTCGAGTTTCGCTTTTTGAAAAGTAAATAATCGAGTTCATTCATCTAGGATGACTGTAAAGAATCGATTCAATTCTTACTGGTCATTTCAATCTTACAGTCATTTCAATTTTACAGTATGTGATAAAACTCTATAAGTCTGCAAATTTATAAGTTATTTTATCTATCAAATGCTAAAAAAATATTAATTAACAAGTAATACAACCAAACAATATTTATAATACATGGATATACAAAAATTAAAATTTTTGAAACAAAAATATTTGCATTGTTTGCTCAGCAAATTGCGTTCTGATTATTGTTTTCATTTGGATCCATTTCACTTTTTCTGGCTTTTCAATACCTCCGCAGTGTCATCTGACTTCAAATTTTTTTCTGCACTGATGAACTAGTCGATACTAGCTTCCAAACAATTTTTTTAACAGAGCAAAACCTTTACACGTTGCCTTTTAGAATACACTTGTGGCGCAAATGAAGAGAGTCCACGTGTAATCTTGGACATGTTTGCTAAGCAAAAGTTGCAGCCTCAAAATAGTAGTACAGATTCCATTGTAAATGTTTAATGGTTTTGTCAATGTACCAAGACTGTATTAAACAAGGAACTACTACTAGTCTTCTACAGTTATTAATTATTTCTATGACGTTGCTTTCAGATTTTTAATGAAAAATTGTAAAGTGTTGGAGTTATAAATGAACTTGCAACCAACTATGAACAGCAACAGCAAAAGAATTAATTGCTATTGGTGTTACCGAGTCATTGTTCGAACCATTTTGTGGAAAAGTTTTTACTGATCATTTATCGATTGGTAAAGATCAAAGAATGTCAAAGTGGCGCTCAAATAGAGGTGGCATTCAATTGAAGGGTGGCGCTCTATTTCTCAATCATTCTATAATAGTGATGCAGTGGCGCTCAAATAGATGTGACATTTAAATAGAAGTGGCATTCAAGTGAAGGTTTTACGATACATAATTGTCATAAACGTTGTAATATAAGAAGCTTTGTATTAATTTTAATTCGTTTTAGAGTTCAATAGCTTTTTAATAGATGCTTCAGTTAATAATAGAAAATGTTAAAGCAGTAGCAAAGCTAAATTTAATATTTAAATTTTATTTAAGATATTAAATATAGTTATTGCATTTACTTTACCAATAAGATTAGTTGTTTATTAAAGCTTCGCTTTCTTGCGCAAAGAAGCAAATTAGGTAGATGCACCGAACATAAGTAGTGGGGATAATAGATACATGAAGCTACTCTAACTTGAGCGACTCTAGGCCACATGTACTGCAAATTAACAGCTTTGTTGTATTCTTACAGTTGATATTTTTTCATTTTATTATTAATTATCATGATGAGCCTCTCCACTTGCAATAGTTTTAAAAATTCATATGTTGAGGTGATCATAAATTAAAATGTGACAATAAAAACTGAGTAACTTGACTTCTGTTGTTGCGTTTAAATTACAAATGTGTATCTCAAACTAAATGCTGTTCTGTGCTCACTTTGTGTCTTAAACAAAGGTAAATGCAATTGTTGGCTTCAGAATTTAGGGGCTCAATGTTCAAAAATAGGAGGCAGAGAATCAGGAAGGAGGTACGGTAAAGAATCTGGAGTATTCCGCCTGTATCTGAAAAATTAACAAATATGACAAGAAATTAATTTTTTTAGAGGTTGTGCTCATCATGCAAGTCTCTTTTTTCTGTACGAAAACATGGCGTTCGACTGGCTACGTACAGCAAAACAGCAGAGGTGCAATTTATCCTAACTCATTTGGAGACATTGTGCGCATTCAACTCCTGTGTGTCGTACTTTACCAGCACAGCTAGCTTTATTGCTCTCATTAGCCTGATGAAACTTGTAATTGATAGGCAGGATTAGCATGTGCATCTGTTTTATTGTCAGCATGGAACAAAGCATGACAGTCTACCTGTTTATAGTCAGTCTGTCAGCACTGTTGCTAACAGGTTGTCGAAGTAGCTAACTACTCCATCTATAACCAACAAATAGCTAGGGTAGAAACAAATTAATGTCTAGCACAAGATCTCATAGAGTAGCCCACATTTATTGCCAAGCTATGTACATTTCAGACCATGTTTGTCATTGCACAGAGGCCTTGCCTTTATTTATTATAGCTTGTGGTGTTATCTATCACAAAATATAATAAACAGTAAAGTTACCGAGTTTGATGGCTGACCACTCAGTTACACCGATTTACAATAAAGTGTTAGCAGTTTCTAAAATATGTTTTTTAGAATTAATATGCGACAAAACTGGTAACTCCGGAGAGACAAAGCTATATGCAGAGAGATATAAAGGAACTCCTCAAACAGAAAATGCCTTATTATGCACACTGTGCTTTAGTACTGGCCGCAGCAATGCCGTGCACTCTGCTAATCATTCCTATGAGATTATTGTAAGTACTCAGTCTATTAGTTTCTATCAGTTGTCAATTACCCTGGCCTTAGTTTTAGTGTATGCACAAATTTCAAAAGCTTTGTCAGCCTTATCATGGACAGGAAATTGCTGCTAGTGAGGTCGGAGGACAAGTGACTCAACTCTAGAGTAAGTGCATGTCAAGTACATCACATATGGTGATTTTACATTGCCTGAGTAGGTTTCAGAGCCGCAGTGGACTAGACTTTTATCGCAATAGCCGATGTGAATATGAGAGATAGAGACAGACTGTCTCACTGTATACATCATTTTTGGCAAGTCTGGGCACATGTTTTTTCTGAGCGTTTTTACCGCGATCAATTTTTGTTGATTTTAATCTTTAAATATCTTGACAATGAGATCGCTTAAAACAACAAACATCTCAAATTAAAGGAAAAATTTCGATACTTTCAGTTATAATCAACTAAAATCTGACGCAATCACATCTTGAAGGCGCTATGAAATCCAGTTCTAACGCGACTTTTTTGAAGAAAATGGCACCATCATTTCTAATAAAGCATGTGACTAGGAAGCATAAGTTCAGTATTGATGACCATATGCGATACTTTGAAGCGAATAATTATTAAAAAAGTTTATTTCCAGTAGAATAGCTTTGTTGGTTGTAAGGATATTATTTGCTTATTATATTTCTTTGAGTACAACGTGCACGTGTATAACAGACACCCTTAACTTTGGAATGCCATTTGGTATAAAAAATGTTTCTATTTTTTTTCAATTAGTCTTGCATATATTTGGGCTGTATATGAGCTATGTGACTTTCCAGGCTCGTGTATAACGCACATCCTTAATTTTTGATTGAAAGTTGGTACAAAGTTTTGTGTGTTGTACTCAAATAAATATGGTATATTTGTGCAATCACTGCGCCTACCATGTTTGAATCATTAAATTGAAAAATCAATAAAAAATCATTGATTTTTCTTGTTACTTTGTTATAAGCTATTTTGGCAATTGGTCAAGCATTGCCTTAAAAGAGAACTGAACGCAAGTCTTTATTTGTCAGCAGTAGCCGATAACATTACCGATTTAGATTTTTGTAGTGTTGACAAATTTTCAAACATTTTTCTAGTTTTGAAAATAGACACTAGATTTGCGATCGCTGCAAAATATTGGCCTGAAACAGCTTCATTGCTTTATAATTATATTAGAATCACTCATTTTTTAATACTAAATTATTTAAAAATTATTTGTTCAAACTCCTCATACCTGATCAGAGAGGACTTGTTAATATGTTTTAAAAAGATTACTTCTGAGAGTAGCTGTTTTTTACAGATAATTTTTTTAATTCCCTCATTTTTGTGAAGGTAGAATTTCTTGCTAGCTCACTTCACAAAATGCATGCACAAGTCGATCGGTGTAATTCTATAAACACTGCTCGAAAGCTAATGCAGGACGTATAAATACGTTGCAGACTTTGAGTATTTCAATATGTTGCTAATCATGGTTGACAAAGCAACATGGTTAATCAGAATAGAATATTCTCTTGTCTTAATCTTTTTTAGAATTATTATCATGATTCTTCTGAATGTGTGTATTTACCATAAAACCTCTATTTGAATGCCACCTTTATTTAAATGCCACTTCTAATAGAATGCCATGCTAGAAGGAGGGTAAAAAATACAGCGCCGCCTTTTGAACGCCACTTCTATTTGCCCACTACTTTCACATTGTTTGATCTTCAAAAACCCATAATAGAAAATGATCAGTAGAAGTCTCCACAAAATTGAACTAATAATGACTCGGTTACATCAATAACAGTTAATTTTTTTGTTGTCGCTGTAGTAATTGCCATGATTTTAGTGATGTGTACCAGAGAAGATTGACCAGAACTAAACTTTGATTTGAAGTAACTAAGGTCTAAATCATATCCATTGTTTTCAGATTTGTCCATAATGAGGTTTACAATCTTACCTGAGGACTTTAAAGTGTTAAATACTCTTCAGGACCATGTGTGCAGTAATAGCAACCATTGTTATTGCGTATTCTAACTTTAAAATGTTAAAAACGTTTTTGAAAATTTAAAATGTTTTGTTCGTTTTGTAACTCCAAAACTTTATGCTTGTTCTTTAAAACTTTGACAGCGTCGAAATGCTTAATAACAGCACCATGCTAATAATAACAGCACCATGCTAATAATAACAGCACCATGCTAATAATAACAGCACCATGCTAATAATAACAGCACCATGCTAATAATAACAGCACCATGCTAATAATAACAGCACCATGCTAATAATAACAGCACCATGCTAATAATAACAGCACCATGCTAATAATAACAGCACCATGCTAATAATAACAGCACCATGCTAATAATAACAGCACCATGCTAATAATAACGGCACCATGCTAATAATAACAGCACCATGCTAATAATAACGGCACCATGCTAATAATAACAGCACCATGCTAATAATAACAGCACCATGCTAATAATAACAGCAACATGCTAATAATAACGGCACCATGCTAATAATAACGGCACCATGCTAATAATAACAGCACCATGCTAATAATAACAGCACCATGCTAATAATAACAGCACCATGCTAATAATAACAGCACCATGCTAATAATAACAGCACCATGCTAATAATAACAGCACTATGCTAATAATAACAGCACCATGCTAATAATAACGGCACCATGCTAATAATAACGGCACCATGCTAATAATAACAGCACCATGCTAATAATAACAGCACCATGCTAATAATAACAGCACCATGCTAATAATAACAGCACCATGCTAATAATAACAGCACCATGCTAATAATAACAGCACCATGCTAATAATAACGGCACCATGCTAATAATAACAGCACCATGCTAATAATAACGGCACCATGCTAATAATAACAGCACCATGCTAATAATAACGGCACCATGCTAATAATAACAGCACCATGCTAATAATAACAGCACCATGCTAATAATAACAGCACCATGCTAATAATAACGGCACCATGCTAATAATAACAGCACCATGCTAATAATAACAGCACCATGCTAATAATAACAGCACCATGCTAATAATAACAGCACCATGCTAATAATAACAGCACCATGCTAATAATAACAGCACCATGCTAATAATAACAGCACCATGCTAATAATAACAGCACCATGCTAATAATAACGGCACCATGCTAATAATAACAGCACCATGCTAATAATAACGGCACCATGCTAATAATAACAGCACCATGCTAATAATAACAGCACCATGCTAATAATAACGGCACCATGCTAATAATAACAGCACCATGCTAATAATAACAGCACCATGGTAATAATTTATAATCAGATTAGTTCCTTGTTTAACTCAGTCTGATATTTCGACACTCATGAATTTAAGTTTTTTAGAAAAAATGGTCGACCGCATTAATGTCAATTCGCCCGAAGGAAAGTGTAAATATCTATCTATATAGGCGACATTAGCATCATTTTGCCTGTAAAAGGGTCAAATTTATCATTCCAAAATTCTAATGAGCTAGTTGAAAAATACAGTGCCACCCTTTTTTGAAAGCCACCTCTAATTAAATGCAACTGTTGGGGGACGGCTAAAATAATAAGGGTTTGAGGTTCTTACATGTATTGTAACTATCATGGTGGTACTAAGGATCGCTGAGAGTTTATTAATTGGCATAACGTATCTGGCTTGCAATGCTTCAGATAAGATAAATCGTAGCTAATATGCAAGCCATTGCCTTGCATTTACTGCTATAAAAAACTGGCCAGAATTTGTGTTGTTTGAACATCATGGTTGCCATACTTATATATATTATCATTTTTGTTAGTTTGTGGCAGCTTACAATGTGTATCAAGATTGAGAATCAAGTGATTTGATAAATACCATAACATTGCTAAAAATAGATCTGATAGTTTGCTTTTCTTGACCATTATTGTCTTTTAGAGAGAAGACTTCCCTGTGATTCCGGGTTCCGCATGGGCTGCCAAAGAAGAGCTGTTGTTATTGGATGCTATTGAATCCTGTGGTTTGGGGAGCTGGTGAGGACAACGCAATGTTTTGTAAATTTATCAGTTTGATTAAGTGGTTTTCTGATTTCATCTGGGTCAAAAGTCTCTATAAGTGCGTTCCATATACTGTGGACGCTCCTACAACAGAAATAATGTGTTCCGGGAATGTTTACCTTATAGGGATTACACATTATACGAAGAGTAAATCCATGTAAATAGCGAAATGCGTTCCACGATTTTCCAAAACTCACCCCTGTGACCCTTCCAAATGAAAATAACTAAGCTTAACTTTTTAATTTATTGACTGGTATATTAATGATCTGTATAATCAACATTTCCCTTTTTCTTATCACTTAACACTTTGTTTAGCATCCTTGATTATGGTAATTTTTCCTTTAAGTTAATCGGAACGCAAACGTTAAAGTTAGTTAAAGTTAAGCGGATCATTTTGATCATTTTTTTCTCCACAACAAGCTCTACACTCCAAAGAAAAAATATTGTTTTTGTCTGAAATACAAAAAGAAACATACATCTTTACTATAATAAGAGCTGTGTCTGCCAGCTTGTTCGAAGCTAGGGTTAGAGGTCGAGATACAGTCTTGATTTTAACTGAACTTGAACTCATGGCATTCAACTTGGTAGACCGATACTATAACATCAGCACCAATTGCTGCCTCTGCCTGCTGCCTCTCGGTATCTCTCAATAATTCTGAAGCTAGTTATTCCCTTTACTTTATTGGCACACCTGACGATCTCTCATGATACACTAGACTTTCAGGGTTCTATAGCCGTAGACTTCCAGGGTTCTATAACCGTAGACTTCCAGGGTTCTATAACCGTAGACTTCCAGGGTTTCTTTAACCGTAGACTTCCAGGGTTCTATAGCCGTAGACTTCCAGGGTTCTATAACCGTAGACTTCCAGGGTTCTATAACCGTAGACTTCCAGAGTTCTATAACCGTAGACTTCCAGGGTTCTATAGCCGTAGACTTCCAGGGTTCTATAGCCGTAGACTTCCAGGGTTCTATAACCGTAGACTTCCAGGGTTCTATAGCCGTAGACTTCCAGGGTTCTATAACCGTAGACTTCCAGGGTTCTATAACCGTAGACTTCCAGGGTTCTATAGCCGTAGACTTCCAGGGTTCTATAACCGTAGACTTCCAGGGTTCTATAACCGTAGACTTCCAGGGTTCTATAACCGTAGACTTCCAGGGTTCTATAACCGTAGACTTCCAGGGTTCTATAACCGTAGACTTCCAGGGTTCTATAACCGTAAATTGCGGCGAATACGTCGAAAATTTGACACCAAATCTCATGCTCAAAAATCTATCCTTGACTTATACGGCGGAGAAGTTTTTCATGACACAAGTTCTAGTAAAATTCAACTTCAAAAATCATCCCAAATCAAAATTACATGATATGACATATAGGCTAGAGGTTTATTTATTAAATAGTAAAATACTAATAATCCTACTCAATATGAGATCTAACACAAAGTTCCATTATTTACCAATTAAATAGTCATCACTAGGATTCTCTTATGGAATAATGTGCTTTCATTAAACTTTATGGTTCTTTCGTAGTATCTGCCTACGAGCCCACACTTGGGTAATCCACTTGACACATTCCCTATCGTCCAACCATCCTTTTTCTTGTACATGAATCACAATTCCTAACAGAAATCTGACTCGTGGGATCGCTTTTCTCTTAAATCCGTATTATCAGAGATTACAGTTTCGTTCTATTGGCAAGGCGACCAATGCGATTGTGAAGTGCTGTTTTTCGTGCGCAGTGGTCTTCACTAGAACTGTCGCCTCTCGCTTTTTTGTTAATGGTTGTATTGCCGATAGCACCAAAAGACATGAGCGTTTTTTATTGCTAGATCCTCCGCTACGCATCACCCATCTCTGATGCCAAATTAACTATTAGCGATTGACCAATTTGAACCAGAATAAGGGAGTCGACTTATGCGGCAGGTACATGTCCAAACCAGCATTTTTCAACCAAACTTTAAACCTTGACTTATATGCGAGGTCGATTTGTACGCCAGAATGTACGAGATATATAATAGAGATACTCTCGCTTTCTCTCCCAAGTACGAAAAAAGAGAAAACAATATTTTTATGGCTAACTATGGGGATCTCGTTATTCAAATCGAATTTGGTAACTTGCATCAACTTGATGCTTTACATTATATGGAATTTTTTATGTAATACCATGCAAAAAGCTTACATAAATTCTTTGTGTGAAGCATAGACCTATTAACTATAGTGAATATATTGTTAATAATATATAGTATAGTTAATAGGTCTATGGTGTGAAGTGGAATTTATGTTAAAAGAGGTTTACATTATAAGGGCATCTACTGTATCGGTGTTCTATGTATTCACCTGTATACTGATCATGTGAAAAGTTAATCTGCCCGTGATGCTCTGTATAATTGAGTTTGAATTTGTGAACATATCAGTTTTGCAAAGTTATCTTCTCTTGTTCTACAAGGGTTTAATGATAAATAGATTTTCCAAGGTTTGCAGCTTTTAAGGAGCGCTTTTAAAATGACCCAGGTTACCAGGGGAGCCTGTTGTATAGAGCCTGTGTTACTTTAAAAACTTTTTAATGATGTTCACTTTGAATTTCTATTCAGTCGTAACTGTCATATACATGTGCCAACGATTCCCTCTTTGATAGTAACAGAATAAGGATTCTACTCAGCCAAGAGCTAGATTAAGTATACTTAAGATGTACTTTTGTAGAGTAAAAATGCAACACTGAAAGTCATAAATTGAAGCTATAAATATAATATTGAGATGCTAAATAAAACATGTCTTTTTGAGGTGGGAGAGTGGGTTGATCTGGTTTGCACTCATTTATTGTTATTGGCTTACCAACAATCTATCTCTAATAAATTCAAATTGAACATTTTTTTAACTTAGCTTGATAGGTATTATTCTTTTACCGTTGTCACAGATTGAAGTTTAAATTTTTCAGTCTAGCTTCTTGATTTATGGAGACTTGAGTGATAGAGCCAGATGATAAACTCATTGAGCCACTCTAGCTTCTTCACTAATAGGAACTCTAACTCTTGGATGTCTCAAAAATCGCCAAAGAATTACACTGATTAATATCTCAAAACTGCTGCTGGGTTGTCTGCACAGTATAAGAAAGCAAGCTGATGTTCTCATCGGGTTGTTTTACTTGATATACCAACTTTAGGATAGTAACTGTGCAGATTGAATCTTGGTCAACAATAACTGCGCCTGTTGGACATTAACTAATTGTAGCTGTATGAGTTGAACTTTGTCCAATGTTGTGTGGGGGTAAACATTGTCCAATATTGTGTAGGGGGTAAATATTGACCATTATTGTGTAGGGGGTAAATATTGACCATTATTGTGTAGGGGGTAAATATTGACCATTATTGTGTAGGGGGTAAACATTGACCAATAATAACTGTATGAGCTGAATACTGGTCAATAGTAACAATGAGATGAACATTAGCCAATTGTAACTGTTATTCTTTATTTTTATTGTTAATAAATTTCTTAAAATGTCATGATTTTAAAAATCCTGGTTTGGCTCCACATAATGATTAATCAAGTAATAGGTGATTCGTGTAAAAACTTTCTAAACAAGAAAGGTAAATTTGATACTATCTGAAGTAGTGTACAATCTGAATATGTAATTTTCTGAATTGTTGTTCTATTAAGTTGAAGCATAAGCTACTACTGCTGGCTTTTCACGATAGCCCATCCCGTTATAAGCTGCTATAGCTGACCCCTCACATTAGCCCATCCCGTTATAAGCTGCCATAGCTGACCCCTCACAATAGCCCATCCCGTTATAAGCTACTATAGCTGACCCCTCACATTAGCCCATCCCGTTATAAGCTACGATAGCTGACCCCTCACAATAGCCCATCCCGTTATAAGCTGCCATAGCTGACCCCTCACATTAGCCCATCCCGTTATAAGCTGCCATAGCTGACCCCTCACATTAGCCCATCCCGTTATAAGCTGCCATAGCTGACCCCTCACATTAGCCCATCCCGTTATAAGCTGCCATAGCTGACCCTCACAATAGCCCATCTTGTTTTAAGCTGCCATAGCTGACCCCTCACAATAGCCCATCCCGTTATAAGCTGCCATAGCTGACCCCTCACATTAGCCCATCCCGTTATAAGCTGCCATAGCTGACCCTCACAATAGCCCATCTTGTTTTAAGCTGCCATAGCTGACCCCTCACATTAGCCCATCCCGTTATAAGCTGCCATAGCTGACCCCTCACATTAGCCCATCCCGTTATAAGCTGCCATAGCTGACCCCTCACAATAGCCCATCCCGTTATAAGCTGCCATAGCTGACCCCTCACATTAGCCCATCTTGTTTTAAGCTGCCATAGCTGACCCCTCACGATAGCCCATCCCGTTATAAGCTGCCATAGCTGACCCCTCACATTAGCCCATCCCGTTATAAGCTGCCATAGCTGACCCCTCACTATAGCCCATCCCGTTATAAGCTGCCATAGCTGACCCCTCACATTAGCCCATCTTGTTTTAAGCTGACATAGCTGACCCCTCACAATAGCCCATCCCGTTATAAGCTACTATAGCTGACCCCTCACAATAGCCCATCCCATTACTAAGTTAGTCAGCTCTGTTTTAGATCGATACTTTAACTGAAGGAGAACCATTATGCTGTAGGTCAGACATCGCCAAATATGTGCCCTATAGAACTGCCAGAGAATGTGAAAAACATTATTTTCACACATTTATCAATGGAGCAAGCTCACTCTTTCCAGGTAAGCAAGAGCATGCATCTTGATGGCCGTGATTCTTACCATCACTCATTGGCTCTTAGCTTCAGTTTGCAGTTTTAGTTAGATGTAGTAGCTTCCATCTGGCCGTCTAACATCTTCAAACAGTCACATGGAAATGATTATCTCCGGTCATCTAATTTTGAGCTGTAGTATGCAATTCCTATTAAAACCTTTACGAAAAAATCTGACGTTTTTGAAAAAATTAAAAGGGTTTCATTAGCCAGTTCAATTTCGATTTGGTGTTGCATTGGAGCAAATTTAATGGAGAGTGTGTATTGTTGTGATTGCAGGCTGCAGGCAACCTCCAGAAGAGTACAGCTGTTTTGCACCATATAAGAACACAGGTGAGTTGTGTGGAACTGCTGCTCAGTTATATTGAGTGACCTCGATGTTAGGCTGTCTTTTGCGTTGCGTAATTTATTGATTAGATCTCTTGATATCTAATCAATAATTGATATCGAGTGTCAGCATTGGTTCTTTAGCCATCAGTTGTCAGTGTGAATAAAGGGTTTGGTAAGTATTAAGTCTGCAGATTTTCTCGACATTTATACTCGATGGACATTTATACTCGATTCATAGGATGATCCAAGGAATATCGCTAAATATGAGTTTTTCAAATGCTTGAAAGTTACGCTTAAAATAGTTATCCACCTCCTGACTGTGATAGTTCCTTCATTGAAGTAGAGTGGTAGGCACAGTGACAGATCTTATTTGCGTTTTTTTCATAAAAAGTTAATAAAGTGATATCTCACGATGTTGTATCTTTTGACAATATTGGTATATTGTAGTTTGTAGCCTCCCTCCGCGTCCATTCATGTCGTCTGCTGCTTACAACGATATCTCTGGTTATATGGCAGCTCGAGGAGAGTTTGCCACGGAGTATGATAATTATGCTGAACTGATAATCAAGGATGTCGAGTTCACATCTTTTGAAGAGGAAGGTAAGAGAACGACTTTAATAATATTTGCACCATGCCTCGGTGTCCACTCACTGATGTATCTTGTAAGATTCAATGTTCTGCTGCGCAATCACGCGTAGTTTACTTGCCAATCTACTGGAAGATACTGGTTTAATATACGTTTTAATAAGAACCATCTGACTGCATTCGTAGGTTATTAATAGTCGGAGTTGTCTTTTCTATTTATTAGCAAATTCATGTGGGTATAACCCTTAATATTCTTTAGAGACATGCAAGTAATACTTTGAATTTAGTTAATAATTATTGCTTCGATAAAAGATGTTTGTAGGTCAAAGTAAGTAGTTGTTTGCGGTTTGTGTTATTTTGGTTTTTCCTAGTACGGGCTTAACGAATCTGTGAACCAGGTTTGCTAAAATATGGATTTGTTAGTCTAGTTATATGAGGGTTTCACAGTTCATTCTTCTTCATGGCGTTCGTTTGTGAAGGGTGTAACTGCATTTTATTTTACTATTGCTTCTGCTAATGAGTGATTTATGTTTGCCCACTGATGCATCAAGGTTGCATCAAGGTTGCATCAAGGTTGCATCTGTCGAAGTTATCACAGAGCCGTGTTGTCTCAAGGCTTTCAATAACTGTTAAACAGACTCGCAAATTTTTAAACATTTTGCATTTTCTAAAGGGGGAGGCAGTCATTTTTATGATGCGCCGGTATCTCTATAAGCTACACTTTCTCAAGTTGCGTTGTATCATCAGAAGACTTATAATTCATCACTTAGTAATGCTGCTACCAATGAAATTAACAACAGATTAGACAGCATTTTTATAGCTTCTCCCGAGCAGGCTTTGCTTTTCCTTGTGACAAACATTGAATGTGCCTATAATAGACTAGCTCTCATTCTCTGTTTATGCATCACTTTCCAATGTTATACTACTTCGCTGAATATACTAGAAGACAAACTTGATTGTTGAAGACTACATCGAGTTTTCTGGTGAGACAATGTCATTGCAAGACTGCTTGCTGTCTGCGTCTCTGTGCGTGATGCTTATGAATCAGTACACGTATAGCTCTTGTGTAATCAACAGGCTTTGGAAGCTGGTTTGACAACCTCAAATTAGCCATGGTGGAAATCTATCGATACAGAATCTTTGAGCGTGAGCGACGTAAAAGGTACGTGCATTTTCAGTAGTTGACTGGCGCCTGCGTTACAATAATGCGACGCACGTTTCTGAATACTTGCGTAATCACTGTCTCGGGAAAATAATTACTATAGAGTGAGGGCTAAGTATATACTGTACATGTGCAAGATGCCTATAATATATATTATAATAACCAGTTATCAAGCTTCTCTTCCCGATATATCTCGGTCTTGCAGTAAATATGTATTAAGATATTAATTAATATGGAAGCGCATAGATAATAACCATAGCGAGTTTTAAAGCCATCAACCTCTCCCACATTTAACTTTGTATATTACTTTAGCAAATATGGAAGTCTACTTTGTGGAGTAGTCCTGATGCTCTGCTTAGCTGTCTGAGTCGTTCTTAGCTGTATCTTTGGCATCTTCCTGGGGGCTTGAGACGAAAAAAATGTTTTGGTGTTAGAGTTAGGCTTTTTTCACGCGCAATCACTATTATTTTTGGTGTCTAGTAAGAGTCACAACTCTTTATAGCTAAACCAGCCATTTACATTCAATACAGTGCTTTGTGGCAATCTTTTCAGTTTTGTAATATATTTTCAAGTTTATTTTCTTAAGTTTATCATGAGATATACAATTGGTTCAACTTATGCACGACTAAAGACTGCACAAATAATGGCGTCTGAGTGAGCCATAAATGTTAATATAGATATCGTGTTGTGCTCTTCTTTGCTTTGGTTTCATTATAGTTGTTCTCAGTCCTGGAATTACTGTAAAAATGAAAACTAGAATTGTTGGTCTGCTCTGGCCAGAGGTATTCATACTTAACTAAGCTTAAATTTGATTAAAATATGCCTTTGATTTTTAATATATTGGCCTAAACAGCTATTAGTTTTTGTACTATTATGTTACTGTAGTTATGCATAATTTTATTAGTTTTTATATCTAGTAGTGCCCCCTTCCTGGTATCAGTGTAGTGCTCTGATATCTTGATCAGGTCCCTGAATCGGTATCAATCAATATTTTTTAAATAAATCTTACTCTCCAAATACTTTCTATAAACCTGCCATTTATCACTGTAGTAATATCTTAATGTATCGCACCAACAAATGGAATTAACTGCAAGTTTGCATGAATACCTAAACACCTGTATCATATTTATATATTCCACATAAATTCTCGAGTCATGTTTATAGCATTAAACCAATCGGCTTGCGAGCCTCATCTTGCGGATTCCGCTAGCACTAAATTTCTCATTTATTCAAATTTGAAATTTAAAAAATTGTCCCTAAGAGTTAGCTTGTCCCCAAAATCATTTTTAAACACTTGTTAAATTACACTCTGCTTTCAGGAATAAGAATTTTGAAAGAACAACTTTCTAAGAATCCAGCTCAAAAACTGAGTAATATACAGTCAAACATGGATAACTCGTCCACGGATAGCTCGAACACATGGTTAACTCGAACGGTTTCTTTGGTCCGTTCCCACGTAATGATAAATTGCTATAGATAACTCGAACTCAACACTGTTAATTCGTACTGTTTTTTTGCCCAACGGCTACCGAAACGGTTGTTATCGCTTTAGAAAATCACTTTATTCAAAGCCATAGAGGTAAACTTCATCTTTTCGTAAATCATAAGCGTCGTTATTACCACCATCGGCAAAATATTTTTGTCAACGACTTTTCTAAATGTTTGGTGAAATTTGATTTATACTGCTATACGATGAATAGCACGGGCTAGCCGGGTCACGCGCGCAAGGATTTTCGCCACGCACATACAAAACAAAAATCGCATGTTGTTTTTGTTTTGTATGTGTGTGGCGAAAATCCTTGAGTACGTGACCCGGCTAGCCCGTGATGAATAGTTTTCCGACGTTGATTCCGTGTTGAATCAACGTCGGAATGTTGAATGTTTAAAACGTCTTAAAAATTGTTGTAATTAAACGTATACGTTGTCTTAGCTACAAAAAACTATTCATCGTTTGACCTAAACACAGAATACGTGTGTACATTCAATAAGTATCTATTAAAAAAGCGTGAGTGATATAGAATGTACCGTAAAACCTCGTAAAACTTCTAATTGAACTGCCTCGGAGTGTTGCTCTTAACGAATCCCAGGTAAAGTGAGGTAATCTTTGCATCAACTTCAAGAAAAAACGGCAAAATTGATCGTGGGTAAAACCCCAAAAGAAAAAAAATGTCTTTTCTTCTGAGCATTTCAACAACGATCAAGTTTTGCCAATGTCAATCTGAAAAACGTCCTGGCAATAACATCACCTCAAACAACAAACCAATCTCAAGTGATAGAAAAATCTCTATACTTTTTCATAAAAACGTTTTAAACTTTACATTAGAAGCATTTAATTTGAAACAAGCCATTTGTGCTTTTGATTTATATTATAGTTTGTATATGTACATGTATCTACTAATAAATAAGTAAATATATTGACTTGTGACAGTGCTCTGATAACTTGAACGCTCTGATAATTCGAACACTTTTGCTCGGTCCCGTGAAGTTCGAGTTATCCATGTTTGACTGTATATAAAACTACAGTATATCGCAACTCTTCTTTATTATGTCAATATTTTGCAATTTTCAGGAATCTTTCTGTCCCTTTTTCGTTTTTTGTTTATTTTATTTATTGTTTCGTAGTATTTGGTTGAAATTGCACCAAAAATATTATTCACATTCCAATAGGTAGTGTTCTCAACGACTGATAAAGCATTAATTTTGAGTTTTAAGTTGAGTAATTTTGAGCATTAATTTGAGTCTGTAGTTTATGATACGACAAATCTCATGTCTATATAAACAAGGCAAATGTTTCCACGCAAATATGATATGTTTTTATGTATTTATTCAATTTGGAATATTGAGTGTTCAAGTGCAGAACAACATTTTTCATGTAGATAGCCGAGTGTATTACAATTCACCTTGACCTTGTTCACTCCGACCATTCATACCGTGTTAAGATAAATAGTATTGGGTGGAGCTGCTGACTAGCTGCAAGAAATTTTATAACTTTGTTTTATTCCAAAGGTATGTTATAGCAGATACTTGTCTAAGATGCATCGTGTTATTGTCCTTTAACAAATAAGCAATAATATATTTTTGGCTTAAAAGAAAAAAAATGCTAATATTTCTCTTTAGTTGAGAACAATATCTGATTACTAGTTCAGCTTGAATGTAACCTCAACCTTGCGTAAGGAGTTATCCACACTTGGAGCAAGAATGCTCTGTTACCTCGGAGTAATAGAGTGTGGATAGCAGGAGTGCTCTGTTACCTCGGAGTAACAGAGTGTGGACAGCAGGAGTGCTCTGTTACCTAGGAGTAACAGAGTGTGGACAGCAGGAGTGCTCTGTTACCTCGGAGTAACAGAGTGTGGATACACCATTATTAGTTAACATGTTATTAATGTAGCTGAAAACATTGTGTTATAAGGCAGCAGACATGCAGGCAAAATCAAAGCATGCCACAATGTACAAGACAAGCGGAGAGTATAAGATATATGTACTGTATACATATGTTCACTACTCTAGCAAGGTATATAAATGTGCCTGAATTTGCAAGCTTAGTCATGAGGGTAAAGAGCAAAGTAAACTTCAAATTTATATGAAGCACTTGAAATTTATTACTTGATATGGTAAGTAGTCAAATATCCAGCAACCTTTCAAAAATGCAGCAACCTGATTCTGCGTAAGAAAAATCTGTGCTGTATTTACTGTGTATTGAAGGTTATTTACAGTCATTTATCAAAACATCTTTTTGCAACGCAGCCATTTTAATATCATGCTTAGGAGTTGAAAAGGAGAACCAGTTTGTCGACTCTCTATTTGAATGTTGGCAGCATACCATGCCATACACAAGTATGAGCACAAGTCATCACAAGATAACTTTAGAATGTGAATGTAAAATTTGTAATTCTAACTGAATATTTTTTGGCAAAGATATTTTCACATGATAGAATTATTAATGTGGACACGAGTTAGGTGGAGTATCTGTCCAAGTCATGTGTAGAGGTATTTGGGTGGTTGGAGGTTTGGTCTCTGCAAACAAGCATCGATAAACTGCAACCCGCTTTATGGCTAATCGTAAAGATTCTTATGGCCTCTTTTCTTTAGTCAAATGTTCATTTGTTTTAGTGTGGTATTTAGTGTTTCATTAATCAGGGAATCACTTGAAATTAACATAGTTTTCTGTTGCATAAGACTCCATTATTCCTCAGTCATGTTCCGCCTGTTTGCTACATGAGCTATAAACATTTTTTTCAGTTGCAAAATATTAGTGGCTAAAATTGAGAGGCTGTTAACATACTATCGGACCCATATAGCACCTGCTGTAGTTGGCCTGTGTCTTTTCTAACTGTTGGTACCGACTCTGCCAGTTGCATTTTTAACAATTGATCTAACATTTTTTATCTGCAACAGTTACAAATGGTAAACCACTCGCTAGCTTGTCTGACACCCTGCCACCGCTTCTTCATTATATTCTCAACTTGAATATTAGGGAGGGTTGTAGGGAAGTATAGCATTGCTAAGAGTTAATGTAGCTCAATGGAGAGAACACAAGTTGGCTATTATTTAAAAGGAAAAACGGCGACTAACCAATCTGTACTATTATACGAGAGACTGTGTGACAACCCAGATGTCACGACTTTCCATCAGTATTCTTAGATTTCTTGTCATTGAAAATTATGCATTTAGTGTGCTACTTTTGTTTATGAGGGAGTGACCATCCAACCATTTGCCTATCTGGATTTGTATTTTAAAGAGTTATCGCATCAGGTTGCCATAAATTAACCGAATATCTAAGCAGTGTTAAGTCTTACGAGCTAACACGATCTCAGTTTCCTGTTTCAACCTGTCAACCTGTCAACCTATGTCATTGGCTCTAAGGAGCATGACTAAACTTTTACAGACTTCCTCAACATTCAAAAACACAGAATTATGCATTTTCTGTTAGTATTATATTGTTTTTTCATGCTCTTCATTTTTTCATAATACTACAATTTGGTTATTTTTCAGGTATGCATAGTTGATGAATCTTTTAGCCCATGAACAAACAACCTATTGGAAGAGACATTTATAAATAAGCTCTACATAACTTTAAATGCAGATTTGTAAACTAACATCGCCTAACCATTCATGGCTAGTTCATTCTGAGAGTAAAAAGAATACTGCGTTAGTGTACTGCCTTAAATTTTTACGAGCTTCCGGGAAACAAATACTTTTGACTGCTGTAAAAATTAGTAAATATCTTTGAGATTTATGCTTTCCTCATCATCTAAAGTTTATTTAAAATACGAAAAATATATTGAAAAGCTACTTTGTACATGTATAATTTAACTCGTGGCCTTCGTCATGTCTGCCTCAGCATCTTTCAACTATCAATTGCTTTTAATTCTTCCACTCCTCCGTTAAGGTTGCTCATCAGATATTTTTAGTGTATTATATGATGCTGCTGCACTAAAGAAAAATGTGTAATTTTATGTTAGGTAGTGCCAAACCTGGTTTAGCATATACAAACACAAATCTACTCACTAGCGACCATCACACCTTTATTATCCTACTGTACACAACATCAACCTGCCTTGCATACTGCGTGATACTTTTGTAGTTCACCATTATTTGTGTACATCAAGGGCAGACAACTATTGTTTTTCCTTCAGAAAAGCTTACCTTATACAGTTGCATGAAAACAAATTTTAGTCAGCAAATGCCAAGTTAGATTGGGCTATTTTCATCTTGAAGCCAATACTCAAAAACCATCCCGATATCAATAGCTCCAATACTTTCATGTTATATTTCAATACTCAATACCAATATTCAATACTCTTATTGAGAATATCCAATACTCAATGTCAACATCCTATAGTAAGGCAGACAATATCCAATACTCAATACCGATATCCAATACTCTAGCAATATTCAATACTCAAAACTATTATCCTAAACTACGGGCTGCAACATCTCAATATCAATATTAAATAATTTTACTGAGTATAAACTCCTGCGATATTGCTATCCACATAGTGATAAGGAATATCACAACAGGCCAAATGAACCTGTTCAAATGGGTATAAGCCATGCGTGTATTCAATTAGGTAATTGTATTTCCACGATAAAACATCTTGCTGTGGTAAAAATAAAAACGGGTAAAATATAATGTTATATAGCCACATAATTTCAACCGGTTTTTTATAATCTTTATTAAATATATTGAACAGAAAGAATAATCAAGATAATAGACAACAAACAAAGCATATTAATAGATTGTTAATACAATGTATATGGATCGACTAATAATGAATTAAATGATTTATCAGGTAAATGATGGCTTAATCATAATGGATAGATAATATAATATATGGAAAAAATTCTTAACAGTCGCGTCGTTTGATAATATGCTTGATGGAATAAATCAACTAGCTAATATAGTTACGGAGCAGAAGAAATGTCATTAAAGCATGTTACTATTACACTTAAATCATAACTGCCACGAACAGCTTTCATTGTTTGTTCCTAGGTAAATCAGGCACGCTGATTCCGATTTTTACTCAAAATAAAGATTGGTCCACTAACTTTCAAAGTAATTTTTGTTTTTGAAGGCTTTTTTACAGCGCTTCAATATCGGTCTCGCAATCGACACAACAAGCCCCGCCCCATAAATATGTGACGTAACTTAGCTTTTTAGCGCCGGAAGTTGGGGGTGTTTAATCCGATCTAGAATTATAGAGATGGGTGTCTTAAAACCCATTATTCTCTAATTTAGCTTTCAAAATAATCTCAGTCTTTTTTGAAAGGTAGATGAGCTATTTAACATTGTTTGTAGCTTGTTACAGGATGTTTGATAGGCTGAACGCTGAGAAAAATGAGCTCAAAAAAGCATGATTTTATTACAAGCTAGTGTTGTTATAGCGCTCTTTTGAGCTCATTCTTCTCCGCGTTCAGCCTATCAAACTTGTATGTTAGAATTAATTTCAAATGGAGAGACAAACATATTCCCAAAATCTAGAGTTTTATGTAAATAATTCATGTCGGACATGTTGGCTATATCTTGATGTTATCTCTCTATACACGCTTCAGTAGACAATACTGCATTGTAGAATCGAGGTATTACATGCATGAAATATCCCAAATATGCTTGGAGCATATTTTGGATATTTCATGTGATGGAACTGATTACTTAGTGAATAGTAAGCTGGTAGTATCCACTGGTTATTTGTGAACTCCTATAATATCTGTGTCTCAGGTCGTTAATATATAATTAGTTGAGGACTATTTAGTCGAGACAAGATACCACTTGTGAAAAGGCGTAGGAGGCATGTGCCTGGGGGCCTGTTCTCTTTTTCTCATATTACAATGATAACGAGGGGGGGGGGGAGAAAGGAGGCCATCTTATTGACATTAAGCTATGCATCGTAGGGCATGTTTTAAATTATGTGTTTAAATTTATATTTTTTAAATTAATGTGTTTAGTCACCCGACCAGGTACGGTACAAATCGTACGATGCACTTAATTATCTTTTTGCCTGCTCATCTTTGGGATATGATCATGCATCAGGCTTGGTTGCATTCCTGAAAGCTTGACAGCTGTACCTACAGTGGGTTTCTCATTCGACTGAGATTTTTTAGTATTTAAATTGTTGAATTACAGCCAAACCTTTACACACAAAGTTAATCCACTCTGATATTTCCTTCATACGTTGCAGCCATATTATGTTAGAGCAAATATTCTTACAATAATACAATGTGTCTTGTATAATTCATTTTAGTGTCCCCAAAACAATAGACACTTCAGTCCTTTACATATGACATTAAAATGCATAACATAGACCTATGTAACCAGGTAAATGTGAAATTATATGTAAAAACTATACAAATGAAGTAAAACTTGGCACAAAAGATTTTTGCTGTTACTTTAATTTTAAAAACACATGAATGGAAATGTAGGCCCAGCAATGCATATTAGTAAAACTGGCTGAAATTGTGATCTAAATAAGTGATGTAACTTACTCTAGCTTATGTTAGATAGAATAGACAGGGCTCCAAAGTGAACTTGTTACGCCTCCATGTGTCACAACTGACTTGATATTTGGAACTTGGGCCGCTCAGTTCCTTTAAGGTATATATAATGTATCAAACTATGTAGGCTTCTATTGAAAGTTCTTTATTATTGTTAGTTCATGGCACTTTTTCGTGGAGTCTGAACTGTATGTAACAGCAAGACAATGCATGGTAAAAATTCTATGCCTTTTGCATAAACTTTAATAATTTATGTAAAAAAGTTTTAAAATAATTGTTTTGAGCATTTATTAAATCATTACAAAAGAACCATAGTTTAATTTTGCTAATTGGATTTTCAGATTGAGTTGTTGAGAATCTTTCAAGCATAGATATTTTGCTTGTTACCTAATTTTGGTATGTTTATTTGTCATTAAGTAATAATCATACGTTTGTGTCTAATAGTGAAGTTATGTCCACCATATTTATATCATGGGCAGATGTTTTCCAAAGTCACCTTTCAATAGTTTATGACTTCAGAGATTTAAGATTGTCGATGGAACATGCTGGCTACAATGAGCAAGGTTGTCCTTGCATGCTGATTTCTCCAAAAATGGGAAACTACCGGTATATAACAATGTTGTTAGAGGATTCAAAATTATCCTTTTTACATTATGTATATCTATCTATATATCTCAGCGTTTGCCTGTCTGTCCTCAAGTCCAGTTATAGCTGTACAGTTTTAGGAATTAAAAATCCAATGCGCCCTGGATTTGAAATTGGAATCTCCATTGCTGCGGACATACATTTATCCAATAGACTACGCTGTCCAACTGGCTATACTCTGGACTAAATTGTGCACACACTTATTACACTTGCCAATCTTTCATGGCTTCAGCTTAACACTTCAGCTAGCATTATATGTGAAGCCATACTAGAAGAACAATACTTGCCTGTATTTGAAGAAAAATACTTAAACTAACATGGCCAACAAGACTATTGCAATCAGTATAGAGCTGTAGTAGGCACTGCAGCCGGTACTGTATAAGTATACAGAATAAACACAGTACACAGAAATAAACACAGTACACAGAAATAAACGCAGTACACAGAAATAAACGCAGTACACAGAAATAAACACAGTATACAGAAATAAACACAGTACCCAGAAATAAACACAGTACACAGAAATAAACGCAGTACACAGAAATAAACACATTATACAGAAATAAACACAGTACCCAGAAATAAACGCAGTACACAGAAATAAACACAGTACACAGAAATAAACGCGGTACACAGAAATAAACACAGTACACAGAAATAAACGCAGTACACAGAAATAAACGCAGTACACAGAAATAAACTCAGTACACAGAAATAAACGCAGTACACAGAAATAAACACAGTACACAGAAATAGACACAGTACACAGAAATAAACACAGTACACAGAAATAAACACAGTATACAGAAATAAACGCAGTACACAGAAATAAACACAGTATACCGAAATAAACACAGTATACATAAATAAACACAGTACACAGAAATAAACACAGTATACAGAAATTAACGCAGTACACAGAAATAAACACAGTACACAGAAATAAACACAGTATACAGAAATAAACGCAGTACACAGAAATAAACACAGTATACAGAAATAAACACAGTACCCAGAAATAAACAAACTCCTTGATTTAAAAATTAGAATAGTAAATGCTGTATATGTTGAGTAAACGTAAAGTTTTTGTGCAGAAGTTTTTTATTACTCATGCAACATCCGGGTATTTACCTAGTATATATACCAGCCACATTGCACATTCTTAATTTAATCATTGCGTTCACTTCCACCAGGGATCAACTTGCGCTCCTGGACATGCATTTATATATATAAATCTCAATGTTTTTCTTTTGTTTTCTGTCATCGCTTTGTCCAGCAATAGCGATTAAAATCGCTATTGTGATGGCAAGTATGCAAACACGAGCACCTAAGGCCACAAGGCTAAGCCGTTCGTATCTCATTTAGCTCATCTACAGTATCCTTAGCAGCTCAGAGTAAGCAAGGGAGATAACTCCCTTTGACAATTAGACTTTATCTTCTACCATGAAACAACTAGGTTGTCTTAGAGACTTTAAAAAAGTCAATGTGCGACAAAAGACTGCTCAAATCACAAAAATGATGAGCTTTGCATTACGCCCAATATTGTCGCATCTCTCACAGAGAGTTCAACTAAACTGAAGTAAGGAAGCAAAATGCTCATGCTACAGACAGTACTGTTTTGGCTATTTATGTCTCATCAATGCAGCTCTGAATAAGCAAGGGAGATAACTCTCTTTGACAATATAATTATATTAGTCCTTCGCCATATGACATTAATTCATTTCGGTGTTGGCACCGTAAGGTAAAATTGTCGTATAGAGAGGTATGGAAACCTGTAGTAATTATCTGATGCAAACACCCCTTGGTAAAAAAAACATCAACAATTTTATACACTATTGTACATAATAAAAACTAAGAACAAAATAGTATATTAAGCTTAGTTACTATATTTACCTTATAGTTAACTTATAACTAGTCTAGTATTTTTAGCTTTATAGCCATGGTAATCATATGCTTATTCTTACTTTAATGTCGTTATCAATTTTAGGACCCATGGCTAACAAATTTAATTTATATTTGTAGTTATATAATTTTATAGTAAATATTATATTAAACACTAAAATGCACAGTAAATTTTCACTTTCGCCTACTTTTCACTTATTTTCATTTCACTTCTTGCGATATCAAGCATTTTAGAAACACGAAGAATGCTGAACTAAGTTAAAGGGAGAGAGTGAGGGGGAGGGGGAGAGGTAGAAAGAGTTTCTTTCATGCATTGGGGGGAGGAGATTTTGGTGAATAGCATATATCAGCATGTTCGTTATTCTGATGTATTCAGCACACCGACTACCAAATTTGAATTTCGAGAGACGTTTTTGTAGATCTCGTATGGCGAAAAAATGTCGTAAGTGCAGTTTGAAACTAGCTGCTTTAGTGTTGACTCATTTATCACTAACCATATGTCGTGCATTAGGTATGAATCTCACAAATACACACGTGCTTGCTGAAAATGTAAAATTAAAATAAACTAGCTTCTTTGAAAATCTATTCGATATTTTGATAATGTGATGGCATTGAAGTAGCACTAAAAACATTTTCATACAAGTTTGTATGTATTTGTGCGAGTTGAAATGCACAGTTATTACGTATGCACTAGTGATAGCTCATTCACGATATGTTCATATTAGCTTCTACTCTCATCGACTACCTACACATTTATATTGGTTAACATACAGGTTGTTGTTTTTTAGAATTGCCCGTGACCACGGACTTCTCAACATTCGTGCCAATGCTTGTAAGTTTAGCTGTCTCTCTAGTTCCCAAGTTGATTTCTATAGATGAGTTTATCCAGCTCTCCCCTACTTATATTCTCATCTACATTTTGAGAAGTTTTAGGCCATGGCTTTCACCAATCTCCTCGTCATACATAAGCCGTATTAATTGTCATATGATTACAATTTTAGAGAAGTTAACAGAGTTGCGTTTCCTTTTTGCATTATTTGAACCACTGTTAATTGCTTGAGCGAATTTTTTTGTAATATTCAGTCCTATAACTACATGATGATTACGCATAATGTAACAGTGGCATGCGTTTACTAACAATATATGGTCTCTGATTTTTTTCTTCAAATAAATTCATATTTTCAAAAAGAATAATTTTATAATATATGAGTGTAATAATTTTGAGTGTTATTACTTCTGATGAAACTTTGATAAATAACTACTGTAAAACTTGTATTTGAACGCCACCTTTATTCGAACGCCACCTTTATTCGAACGCCACCTCTATTTGAGTGCTACTAAGGGAGAAGGGTTAAAAAATAGAGCGCCACCCTTTAATTGACCGCCATTTCTATTTGAACGCCACTGCTATTTGACCAATACTATTTTACATTCTTGATCTTTACGAGCCCATGATAGCAAGTGATCAGTAGAACAATGTCCACAAAACCGTGCTAATAATAACTTGATTACATCAGTAATAATTAATTTGGTCGTCCATTTTTCAACTCCAAGTCTTTACGGTTTTTCCGTTAAAACTTTGAATGCAACACCACAGAAATAATTAGTAATTGTATCAAGCCAATAGTAGTTCCTTGTTTAATGCGGTATTGATATTTTGGTGTACATATGACTGAAATAGCTTTCACATTTACGATGTAATCTTTGCTACTGCATATTTTGTGGCTAAAATTTTGAGGCTATTTTGATCACACGCGCGGTGTCCCTTTATTTGGGTGAGATGCTTATATTCTAAAGTGCATCACATAAAAGTTTTGCTTTTCTAAAAAGTTGCTTGGACACTAATATCGACTAGCTCAGCTGTGCATGAGAGGATTTGAGGTCAGAAGACGCTGTGAAAGGTATTGAACAGCCAGAAGAATATGAAATGGTTCCAAACAAAAGCAACAATCAGAGTGCACCTGGCCAAGCAAATGATACAAATATTTTTGGTCTAAAAATGTTAATTTGTTTCTGAATGTTTTATAAATATAGTTTTTTATTTCACTTGTTCTTGAATATATATTTGTAGCATTTGATAGATCATTATATAGCTTATAAATTTTCAGATTTATATCATACTGTTTGATAACATGATTGCGGTAATCTGAACTCGACTTACAATGAATCGACACTCATAACTCCTCTTCTATTGCACATAAAAACCAGTTTTGTCTGCAAACTGTAGCAAACATCAATGAGTGCAATGAGCTTTTATGCAACCTTGTTAAGTATAGTTATAAAAATGAAAATATGCCTTCAAATTTAGAATGAAATAAAACACTTGAAAGCTCTAACAAATTGCAATGCAGGCTATAAGATCATCATAGTTTATTGCAAGCAATAGATATCAACTGGTAGAGACATGTCTCAGCTTACCGTGCATATCCATTTAGAGATATTTGACAAGTTGGAAGTTAGTTAGCAAATTTCTTGCACCCAAAAGGGTTAATGTCACTCCACCAGAAGCAGAGTGCAAAATATAAGCGACTTTCGAGTTGCCCGTGAAAAGCTTAAATTTATCTTCTCAATATTCTGACGAGATGTTTAAAAATACAACGCCACCCTTTATTTGAACATCACCTCCAATAAAGAGCCATTCTAAGGGAAGGGTTGAGAAATAGAGCACTATTGTGTTCAAATAAGGGTTTTACGGTATTTTTGATTTTAATTAAAACTAACCAATTGGACTACTCTCTCATTTTTATTCAACTATTTAACCAGTAGCGCTTAATTTTTTTGCTAGAATTTCATTATTTAATAGTAACAGTAATGGTTAATAGTAACCCAATATCTATTTTATAGATGTGCCTCTTTTGCTCACCGACAGTCTTGTCTCCCAATATGCGTATTTGGCTAAAAAAATTTAACACCTTCATATATTTAAAAAGTTATTAATTATATGCAGCGTAATTCCATAAGTATGCGGTGCGTATCGGATGCCTGTCACTTTAATGGGCAATTCTTTTAGCGATGGCAAGGCAGTGGTGACTGGGTGTGGGCAGAGTCTGTATGAACTAATCACCGATATCAGAGATATAGGCGTAATGACTTTCCACCTGCGCGAACTAATTAGTAAGCCTTGTGCCTGACTCATCACAAATACTTTCAAATTTTATTAGAACAAACTGTGCGTGTATGGCATCATAATTCCTAAGGCTATTTCTTCATCTCGTTTCAGTGTACTTTGTTGGGCTAACAAAGAGATTCAATGCCCCGTTGGTGGGGACTTTGAGGAAATGCATGAGGCTCACAAAACCTGAAGAGTTCTTGAAATATGTGGAAAGTTTAAAAAGTGAGCTTGTCTTGAGTGTGCTCTTCACATTAGGAGTTATTCATTGTGTTAAACTGTACAATTTTTTATGCTTATACTGGGTCTATCTGTTGAAAGGAGGTGTGTAAGATGCTCTGAGATTTGTCTGTGATTTCGTCTGGTATTTGTATAGTTCCAGAATTTCCCACATAGCAGTTGTAAAAATAACTGTAGTTTATGTGCTGAATAAGTTTTTACATACATATATTGTTGCATCTCTTTTCAGTCGATTTATCCTTATAGTAGCAGTATTTTCATGTGAGAAATATATATGCATTACAAATCAATTAATGAATATTAGTTAATACTTGATTATATATAACAGACATTCAACACAGCAGGATACTTTTGATTTCAATTGCTCAACACTTTCAATTGCGGATATTTGGAGTTGCACCCTTTTGGACAGTACATAGCTGTTTAGGTTTTCATTGGAAATGCTTTAAGGAATTGAAAAGGCCAAGACAGCTTCTCTTAGCCACTTAAATTTAAACCATTTGATGCTTGTATGTGAAGATGTCTCCACTAGCCTGAGGATGTTCTTCAATCTGTAGATGTCACAATTACTTGTCAATATTTACCTGTTTTGCTATACAAACTTCAGCCATAGTTGTTTTAAATTAGATTATGTTTGCCTCTGTTTGTATAGCATTATGTGGTAATTCACCTTTGCTTTCATCTATCAGCTAAATGCTAAGAGCTCTAAATGATATCTCCACATCTATGTATATTAATCTTCAATGTGGCATGTCTATATGCTGTGTGAGTATGGATCTGTTTATTTATTTCGTAAGTAGTTCTAATGGTTGTTTATATTGTTTTTCCTCAGGTTTAAACCTGTGTTATACTAAGATATGTATAATATATTTTTGTTCTCACTTGGGTCAGCGGAGGTACGATTGCGACAGCGGATCAGTAGACTATGCGAGTATCGGTCAGATGGCATTACGAAGCTACAGAACAGCAAGCTGTATGAGAAATTGAGGAATCGGAGGCTGGAGACGCAGAGAAATCGAACATCGCTCTCTAGCTGCTTCAGTGTCGTACAGGTAGGCAGCAGTTAACTGCGACCTTCTGACAGCGTTGCGGCTTTCAGTATAATTGGAGTTGGCTTGCTAGATAGGCTTTGGCCATGTAGTTTGGACAATAGACACATGGTATGAGTAGTGGTCACATGAGGTGTGAACAGCGGTCAGTGGTCACATTGCTATTGCTCACATGCTATAGGTAGAATCACATCGCGTGTGGACAGTAATCACATGGTGTGTGGGCAGTAATCATATGGTGTGTGGACAGTAATCATATGGTGTGTGGACAGTAATCATATGGTGTGTGGACAGTAATCATATGGTGTGTGGACAGTAATCATATGGTGTGTGGACAGTAATCATATGGTGTGTGGACAGTAATCATATGGTGTGTGGACAGTAATCATATGGTGTGTGGACAGTAATCATATGGTGTGTGGACAGTGTAGTCACATGGTGTGTGGACAGTAATCATATGGTGCATGGACAGTGAACGCATGGTGTGTGGACAGTAATCACATGGTGTGTGGACAGTAATCACATGGTATGAGCAATTGTCACCCTGTTTACTCAGGGTTATAAGAAGGGAGAATGAAGAAAGAGAGTTTCTAGTTATAGTTGGTCACCTCACAAAAGTTCGGTCAGTAATATTTGGCACCTGTGTGAACCCATCACCTAATTCATAGTAACTGATACTATTCACTGATGCTTTACATTGTTTGCTTGGTCTCTCATTTACTATATCTTGCACACAGGAATCTATCTCACTAGCTGTTCTTCTTGAGAGCTTTCTTATAACCTCTGGAGGCTCCTGGTGAGCTTAGGTTTCAGTGATTTTTTACGGGGTAACTGACGCAGCCGTTTAGTTACCCACAGCCCAAGCTGTGTAGTTAGTCACTATGTTTCCATGATGCGCAGTGCTTCGGAGTTGCGCTATCTCCAAATCATGGAAACAGCGTCTTCGCACTGAAATCACTGCGCACTGATCAGTGCGAAGCCAGTGCAAATTCGCAGCAAGGAAACAGCGACTGCGCAGTGGCTGCGCATAGCTCTCATGCCGTGGAGACGGATTCTTCGAGGGCCATAAACTAGTGCAAAGGTTGTCCTGCTAATCTTGTTTTTTTACTATTCTTCCGATCTTCTTTCACCTAAATTTAATTATGGTCTGCATTCACGAGGATGATGAGGTGATTACTTTCCTGAACTTTGTTATCGATGCCAACACTTTTCGAAAAATAGATGGCAAATCCTAAATTAACGTTTAAATAATATATTACTTAAAAATACTTATTAAAATATATTACTATGTAAAAAGTGTGTTAAGGTTTGTAAAACCTTGTGAATGTGTATTGTAAATAAAAGTATAATGACGTCAGAATCGTAAAAAGACCGTTTATGACGTTCGGTATCTGTGATCGATTCTATTTCTCCATCAGGCGATTCGATTTATACATTTTCTCTTCTCTGGCTAATTTGCGGTATTTGCTGAAAACCACTGCGCAGCATGGAAACGTACAATCCCCTCGACTTCGGAGGGGGCTGCTTCGCAGTACTGCGCACCATGGAAACATAGTGAGTGAGGCATAGTCTGTATCTCTATCCTCAATAGAGCAGCCATGGCATAGGGGGCTAGAATGCTTGAATTGTGAGCATGTTTGGGTTCCATTCCACAAAAAGACCACTGGTAGTGCGAGGAATAGCATCCAATCATAAATTTCTCTATGCACCTGAGCATGTCTTCAGCCAAGATCACGCAGCCAAGGTTTGTGTAACAACGCTCATCACTTATCCTCCTTTTTAGGATCAAGAGGCGTGGAATAAATATAAACTAAACAATGCAGTGGCTGATAAGATTGCTAAGGGGGGAGTGGTTCCCCACCCCGCCTTAGGTAAGTCCTTTTTTGTAATTCTTTGTACAAGTGTTCACCTGTTAATGTTTCAGCATTTATCAAACATCTTGTTTAGCTTGCGGGCACTCTAAGGTCTGTTAACTTTGATCTTTCAAAAAAGGCACATCCTGCGGCGGAAATGTCTGTACTGGCTAGTGATTTGAATGGTTACAAACAGCAGTGTTTCGGCACTTGCATTCATATGACTACACTGGTTGATGTTTCTCAATGTTGTAAGAACTCATGCTAGCATACCCTCCCGATGATGTCATCGCTAATTCCATTTGGTTGGTGCCTGTCAGAACCTTTAGCATCGCTCTCGTTTCATTGGTCAATTCTGTTGCCATTGTCTAGAGTCATTGTCTAGAGTTAGCGCAGGTGATAAAACTGTCATTGCAATAAGTCTTTCCTGTCTCGTTTTATTATATGCTTTCAATTAATGTACTATTGATCAATTAGTGTAGCCACCCGAAACAATTGTAACTATAAAACTTCAACCTGCGCAGCAGAAGCTAGGTCTTTGTGTTTTAAGTTTAGCGACCAACAAATTAATTTGAATCCGAAGTAGTTTTCTCATGATTCATTCACTTCTCATGATTTAGCATGTTTGCACATTAGCAGTAATGTGGGTCAAGGCTGAATGCCAATCGTTGTCATTATAGCTGCTGTTTGCTACCTATTGATCTAACTAGAGACATTCGAAGCTATGTATGGGTCACCTATTAGTTCATCACTTCCTATTCGTCCAAGGCTTTTATAGAACTTCATTTAAGATAGTCGAAAGTTAAATTTTACTAGCAATAAAATTATAGATGCTTATTTATTACTTTAAAGCAGTTGTATTATATGAAGCTATACAGAAAAAATAAATGCAAAGAATTAAGTTCGCGTAAGAACATACACAAATATATTGATAAGTAAAAGAGGCCTCTATTGTCACCTGACCTTTACGGTAAAAACTGAAGAATGGAGGTGTAGCCTTGACAATACAGATGGCAGACGGTGTGCAGGTAGAGGTTGTGATAAAGATGAAAGACTAGTCTAACTTAGACTACGTTTGATTTAAATTAAAATAACTGGTTTAAATGTCCTTTTATTTGATGTTTTCACATTTCTAATTATTACGTAAAGTTTTTCCACTATAGTTTTTAACTATACATCCATAAATGCTTGGCCACTTCTTTCTATAATTTTATGTTTTTTTCCTTTTCATCACGACTACTACTATCCCTAGTTGTTTCAACTTAACAAGTCTTTCTTAGCTATAAGAAATGGCGAAATGAAACACTGTTCAGTATTATTCAAAGACTGTCAAATCAAACTACAAGTATATGAAGGAGAATTGCTTATATATTCACAGATTTACAAAACCACTATGCTTCAAGAAACTTTGGACTTCATATGTTGGAAATTGCTGCGAATTTTAAGCCAAGTATCTGCTCAAATTTTACATTGCATGTCAGACATCTGTCTGTTGTGATCGTAAGTCAAGGTTTGGTTAAATTACTATAGCAATAGCTGGCAAGTCAGTAAATTTTAATTTTTTTCACTATTGATTTTATTATACTTGTTTATATATTATGAAAACCTATGAATTTTCCCATTTTTAGTTGCATCAAAATATGACAACAGTAATTTTTCTATATTTTGCAGTATCCGCTTACATGAAAAGTTGTATAGACAATAGTAAAAAGCACAGTACTTGGCAGTAGTTCAATGGACCATCTTGCAAAGTTTGTACCGAAGGAGGCAATATGAAAATTTATTTCTAGTATAACAAAATATGACCTAAATTTTACTGTATGAAATTTGTAAGTCTTAGGTCATACCATCTTTAATTTAGTATTGAATTTGACTGTAAACTAGCCTGGACTGTGTCTATTAAAGCTAAACTAAACGTAAATAATTAACTAATACTGAACACATAGAGAATAGAGAAAAATATTACAATGGTCTCTGTTAAAAATAAATAATTTCTCCTGACATTGAACATGATGTCCTATGGTAGATTGTTCAATAACAAACATGTTCACCTGATATTGAATATGATGTTCTATGGTAGATTGTTCAATAACAAACATGTTATGAGTATCTAAATGTATGCATACCAAATCACTACAGTTTGTTGATATGCTGAGATCAATATTGAAGGCAATATGGGAAAATAATTTTACTATTTGTAAAAAGTAATAACTGTCTCATGTATACAATGGACTAAAGCTAATTTTAGATTTGCTTCCCTTGGTCAGCCGTTTTCATTGGGGTTATAATAGCATTAAAAAGATCAGCATATTTAATCGGAAATGATGTGAAAAACATTATCTCATGTAGACTAGAAACCAGTCTTTTTCTCCAGCTGTTTCATTTTGACTTCTCCATAGAGATTCATTAATTCTATCGGTACAGCTGATTGTTTAAGTCTCGGACGCTGCAAACTGCAAATAAAATGTTTTAGAGTGTTTTCTAAGGTTAAGGGTGTCGGCATGCTTGCACCACAAATGAAACTTTGTTGATTATCGCTGAACCAGTTTTTTTATTTAGAATTTCCACATTATGAAAGTCATTTGTGTCTCATGATTTAAATTATGTTGGACTGATCATAGGTGTACTGATCATAGGTGTACTGATCATAGGTGTACTGATCATAGGTGTACTGATCATAGGTGTACTGATCATAGGTGTACTGATCATAGGTGTACTGATCACAGGTGTACTGATCATAGGTGAACTGATCACAGGTGTACTGATCATAGGTGTACTGATCATAGGTGTACTAATCATAGGTGTACTGATCATAGGTGTACTGATCATAGGTGTACTGATCATAGGTGTACTGATCATAGGTGTACTGATCATAGGTGTACTGATCATAGGTGTACTGATCATAGGTGTACTGATCATAGGTGTACTGATCATAGGTGTACTGATCATAGGTGTACTGATCATAGGTGTACTGATCAGGGTTGTATGAATTGTCAATGTTCCCAACTTAGCTAGCTTTAGACTACCTCTAAGCTTTGATGAGTTATAGTTAATGCCACACACTGTGATTTTATTATAAGAATGTGGAAATACAAACACTGGCTTCAAGTTTGGCTCTGATAATAACATGGATTCTTTTTGCGAGTTCAAGACGGTGGCTAAGGAGAAATAGATTATTTTTAATTGCAAAACTAAAAAGTGTGCTGCAGACAATTAAAGTTTTTAGAATAATTGTACCTCTACAACAAGCTTTGGAGTTTGGCATATGTGCTAGTCATATTTTAGTTGAATTAACTGTATCTTTGCTATATTATGAAAGTGAGATAATTTTATATTACCTGAAGGTAATATTAATTTTGAGGTTGCAAATGTCGGTAAAATTATCCACAGGACTAGATGCTTCTAAGTATTCGCAATGAATAAACAGTTCATTGGTTACACGAGTAGTTTAGAATTATAGCCTGAGCTCATTGGTTACACGAGCAGTTTAGAATTATAGCCTGAGTTAGTTGATCTACTAATGCTTAGAATATACATGTACAATGCGCTGCATCTGCATAACATACAGCACGAAATATGCTATATTTCACAGTCTATTTCCTAGCTCTTTACCTTGTACCGCCAGCGATGCAAAAGGTTGGACAAGTAGGGTCTTCATGCCCAGTTTTAATGTTTTTCATCCCTCAAAATATTGCAAGAAATGCTGCAGATGTGGTGAGACATTAACTAGAATTGCACTAAGATCTTTAGATCTTCAGAAAACATACAAACCAACTCCTTTACAAGTAATGCCATTTAACGGTGACAAGTGGTGACAAGTGACAAGTAATGCCATTTAACGGTGACAAGTGGTGACAAGTGACAAGTAATGCCATTTAACGGTGAAAAGTGGTGACGAGTGGCAAGTGGTGCTGTTATAAGGTTTGACTTCGCATTATTCTTGATAAGCCAGTTTGTGCTATTATAACCTGGGTGTCTCTCCTTCATACAAGCACAAACATAGGAGCAAGCCTAATGATTTCTCCAATTCATTTACTGTATATTCATAAACAGAAACACTTGTTACATTCAGCCTTATTCATGTGTAGAATTATAGTAGGATATAATGTTACTCACTACAATATTCAACCAACTAACCAACCTGTTAGTGTAACTCATACAGAGTACACATATCTTGTGAGAAAAGCAGAGTTCTCCACTGGTTCTTAACACTCTGATTATTATTAAGGTAAACATAATACAAACTATATTTCAGCAAAAATCTTTACTGTTTAAAGTGTTTATATTTATTTATGGTATGAATATACAGCTGCTGATATGATATAATATCCTCCCGGAATGACATGTGGCTGGTTCATTAATAATTTATTGTTTGGATCTCGCTGCTAAAACGTAAGTTGCTTGGTCTTGGACAGTATGAACGATGTTTATAAATAATCCAGAATGGTGTCTATATAATGATGGTGTCTATATAATGATGCATAGAAATTAAATTTACCATGCTTTAAACATATTTATTTACATGATGTAAGGTTATACTAAGGTTGTGTACACCTCAGCCATCCTCTGAATTGTACTGACAATCCACCCCTATTTAAGTGTTAGTTAAACACACTGCTGTATTTAAACTGACAATCCACCCCTATTTGAGTGTTAGTCAAACACACTGTTGTATTTAAACTGACAATCCACCCCTATTTGAGTGTTAGTTAAACACACTCTGTATTTAAACTGACAATCCACCCCTATTCGAGTGTTAGTTAAACACACTGCTGTATTTAAACTTCATTCATAAAAGTTAATAACCAAACGATTAGAAAGACTACAGACTTTTGACAAGGGACAAGATTCTTTAAAGATATCAGGTATAGAAATTCGTGACTTTTAAAGCCCTTTTCAGCAAATCACTTTGAATAAAAAGAAAGTTGTCGTGTTTGGGTTCATGAGTTCATAGCACTCGATGCTGCCAGCGCACTTCCTTTTTGTGTTTTCATATCAATAGATATCTTTGCATATATATTTCATTTGATACCAAGGCATTAATATTGACGTTAATGTTAGCTTAAGTTGTAGAGTAGCATTGCCATCAATATCTTAGGGTTATTTAAAATAGCCACACGGATGTTCACTAGTATAGCTGATATAAAGATGTTCACTAGTATAGCTGATATAAAGATGTTCACTAGTATAGCTGATATAAAGATGTTCACTAGTATAGCTGATATAAAGATGTTCACTAGTATAGCTGATATAAAGATGTTCACTAGTATAGCTGATATAAAGATGTTCACTAGTATAGCTGATATAAAGATGTTCACTAGTATAGCTGATATAAAGATGTTCACTAGTATAGCTGATATAAAGATGTTCACTAGTATAGCTGATATAAAGATGTTCACTAGTATAGCTGATATAAAGATGTTCACTAGTATAGCTGATATAAAGATGTTCACTAGTATAGCTGATATAAAGATGTTCACTAGTATAGCTGATATAAAGATGTTCACTAGTATAGCTGATATAAAGATGTTCACTAGTATAGCTGATATAAAGATGTTCACTAGTATAGCTGATATAAAGATGTTCACTAGTATAGCTGATATAAAGATGTTCACTAGTATAGCTGATATAAAGATGTTCACTAGTATAGCTGATATAAAGATGTTCACTAGTATAGCTGATATAAAGATGTTCACTAGTATAGCTGATATAAAGATGTTCACTAGTATAGCTGATATAAAGATGTTCACTAGTATAGCTGATATAAAGATGTTCACTAGTATAGCTGATATAAAGATGTTCACTAGTATAGCTGATATAAAGATGTTCACTAGTATAGCTGATATAAAGATGTTCACTAGTATAGCTGATATAAAGATGTTCACTAGTATAGCTGATATAAAGATGTTCACTAGTATAGCTGATATAAAGATGTTCACTAGTATAGCTGATATAAAGATGTTCACTAGTATAGCTGATATAAAGATGTTCACTAGTATAGCTGATATAAAGATGTTCACTAGTATAGCTGATATAAAGATGTTCACTAGTATAGCTGATATAAAGATGTTCACTAGTATAGCTGATATAAAGATGTTCACTAGTATAGCTGATATAAAGATGTTCACTAGTATAGCTGATATAAAGATGTTCACTAGTATAGCTGATATAAAGATGTTCACTAGTATAGCTGATATAAAGATGTTCACTAGTATAGCTGATATAAAGATGTTCACTAGTATAGCTGATATAAAGATGTTCACTAGTATAGCTGATATAAAGATGTTCACTAGTATAGCTGATATAAAGATGTTCACTAGTATAGCTGATATAAAGATGGTCACTAGTATAGCTGATATAAAGATGTTCACTAGTATAGCTGATATAAAGATGTTCACTAGTATAGCTGATATAAAGATGTTCACTAGTATAGCTGATATAAAGATGTTCACTAGTATAGCTGATATAAAGATGTTCACTAGTATAGCTGATATAAAGATGTTCACTAGTATAGCTGATATAAAGATGTTCACTAGTATAGCTGATATAAAGATGTTCACTAGTATAGCTGATATAAAGATGTTCACTAGTATAGCTGATATAAAGATGTTCACTAGTATAGCTGATATAAAGATGTTCACTAGTATAGCTGATATAAAGATGTTCACTAGTATAGCTGATATAAAGATGTTCACTAGTATAGCTGATATAAAGATGTTCACTAGTATAGCTGATATAAAGATGTTCACTAGTATAGCTGATATAAAGATGTTCACTAGTATAGCTGATATAAAGATGTTCACTAGTATAGCTGATATAAAGATGTTCACTAGTATAGCTGATATAAAGATGTTCACTAGTATAGCTGATATAAAGATGTTCACTAGTATAGCTGATATAAAGATGTTCACTAGTATAGCTGATATAAAGATGTTCACTAGTATAGCTGATATAAAGATGTTCACTAGTATAGCTGATATAAAGATGTTCACTAGTATAGCTGATATAAAGATGGTCACTAGTATAGCTGATATAAAGATGTTCACTAGTATAGCTGATATAAAGATGTTCACTAGTATAGCTGATATAAAGATGTTCACTAGTATAGCTGATATAAAGATGTTCACTAGTATAGCTGATATAAAGATGTTCACTAGTATAGCTGATATAAAGATGTTCACTAGTATAGCTGATATAAAGATGGTCACTAGTATAGCTGATATAAAGATGTTCACTAGTATAGCTGATATAAAGATTTACACAAGTATAATTTCCATGGTAGTTTTAGCACCAAGATTCAAGTCTTTCGAATATGCCTACTCATGGCTGTGTTACCGTTTTAGAAGTATAGTGCGCCAGTAAATACCAATCAATTTGCATTTCAGTATTTATAATTTTATTTATTCTAGTTTAATGTTTATAATATTATTTATAATTTTACCTCGAGTCTAATTCCATTATGTGTGTGTCAGTTTGCATCCAATTGGTGACTGAGACAAACTAATTTATTTTAGCATAATTTAAATCTTGCTAAAAGTTGTAAGAAAATGCATGTTCATTTGAGGCCTTGATATGAGGTGCAGGAGTCAGCTTTTCTTGATATAATTTACAAATTAATAATTGCGATGTTATTTTTCGTTTGAAATAGGCCTGGTTTTCTGTCACCGAATATGCATTGTGTGCACCCATGGGAATTTTGTCCGCTATTATAAATTCATTATATATTTCCTTTACCTAATTTTTCTATTGCTGTGGTGCTAGAATGTTTCTATATTTTAGCTGCATGGTCTGGTGCAGAGATCACGAACATCTAAAACCAGAATCTTGCACTGATATTTTATTGCAGTCTGTCTGTTATTTCAAACCCTCTCATGTTATCAGCATTAATAAAGTTATGCGTGTTCAAATCCTTTTTATAATATTATCAGTATGAATATCCAAATGTATAATAAAATATTATACGTACACAAATAATATGCAAATAAAATTCAACCTAATTCTAGTGTTAATAAAAAATGGTATGTTGCATTTTCAGATGGCAAACATTCCATATTATAATTGTTGAAAGATGGAAAGATGCCAAAACATCAACTTAAAGAAGTTCTTAGAAATATGTAGACTAATTTTAAAGCTTGTATTAATCAAAACCTTTTGCAAATTTGTCGTATCAAGTTGCTGTCAGGGTTTATGATAAGCACGCTGCTTGACACTGACATGTCAATGGCTAAATGTAATAATATGCTTAAAGAATTTCCATGCTCTACTTGGTACACAACTCTGGCGTGTTTCTATTATTTGTTAGTAATTTTATTTCTTTATTCCTTCTAATTTTGTATTTTAGCTTCTTTTCACATAACTTCCAACAAGCTATACGGAGAGTGTTTTTGATAGGTTGGCAGCGATTGCAATTAGGGAAACTATAAATTTCAAGGTTGGTCATGCCTTAATAGGTGGTACACCCGGAGGACTATAGCATTGTTGCGAAAGAATACAAATACGTGGAATGATTGCTGGAGGTTTGATAAGATAATTAGGCCTAGTGTATTCTCATTACATACCTCTTATTAATTATCATTATTTGGCAATGAGGGAAAGATAAAGTGAGTGGGGTAAGACTGGTCAAACCTCAAGCAATGTACGTGTCGTCATTGGGGAGAGGTAATATCGTACAAGTGCTTATTTGCAATAAATTACATTTTATAGATTGGATATAAGGTGAAATATTATCGCTGATCAGCGGCTTCAGCATCAAGGGGAAATAATACCAGCTAGCTATAATATAGTAGGTCTACCGACAGCGCTACTGCAGTGACAACACGGAGCGTACATTTAGTGCTGACACTATCAATGATTACTATTGTTCTTACTTTTTATGTATAAAGGGATGTTATAATACGTGTCATGTCATACATTTTTTAAAACTCTAATGAACCTTTACAGACTCCTTGCTGGAGTGGAAATGTTTCTACTACTAACTAATAACAAATAACTACTCAATGCTTCTTGCTGATGCCTAACTGACCTTACGCATTGCTCTCTTATAAGTGTAATCCCCTAAAATATCACCTGTTGGTCATCATATTCATCCTCCTCCTCACAACCATTATTGGTCTTTCAAATATGCAGCTCAGCACTATTCTATCTTTGTACAAGTTCCTAGTAGGACTACATACTGGCTGATATTAGATATGTTTGATTATTTTTATAATCTATAACTGTCGTAGAGAAATGAATTTATGCTACATTTGGCTTTTCAGCAGGATTACATTCTGATCTCTTTCGTACCAAGTTCAAACACATACTTTCCCTTCTGTGCCGGATATTGTCAGCCCCAACCTTCAGGGTTGTTCAAAAGCAAGTGATCGCTTGCACCAGTAGGAATAAATTCCATGGAATAAACATTGAATAACAGTGGTAATTATTTTCATGGAAACTAAAGTTCATCATTTAGCATTTAGCTGTACCAGCTCTATCATCGTTGCAGTACCGTGTTTATGCATATTTTGTTTCATCGACAGCAAGAAAAAAGGCTGGCCCCCTGGATATTGTTGGTCTACCTGGTTGCGAGAAGCTCACAGCTGATGAGAAGGAGGTGAGACACCGAAGATCACCACCTGTGTTTTTAGTTTGCAGCTTTTTGTCTATGATGTCGGCCTTTCCATGCTAGTTTACCACCTAAATGATGTAAACATGTACTATCGTGTCAATGTTCGGTCACTTATCAAGAATTGACTATCCCTGCATTGTATTCAGAGAAGGCTTGTGCAGGATCACTTATGTTTGGTGAATTGCAGTTCATGAGCCTTGCTGCTTTTCTCCGATGTTTATTACTAAATATTATAAAGTTGTCCTACCTACCTGCTTATTTTATGTTTGTTGCAGGTATGCGCTGTGGCGCGGATAATCCCTATCGCATACATGGATTTCAAGGCTATTCTCATCAATGACTGTAAGAAAGAAGGATTCCTGAGATTAGCAAAGGCTCGCACTCTTATTAAAATAGATGTAAATAAAACTAGAAAGATCTATGACTTACTTTTAAAGAAGGAAATTATAAATAAGGACCCATTAAGCTGACTGACCTTTTTTCTGTTCATCATAGCCTCTAAAATTGCTGCTTTATCAAGGTCAAGGCTTTCCGCTTCAAGCTTGGTGATGTATAAAGAGTCTGTGACAACCATAACATAACGCCTGCCATTCTGATACAAATCTCAGTTAGCTTTCAATTACAAAACTAGTTACACACTGCAACGCTAATGAGTAAGATCTCCAAACTATTACCAATAATAAACACCATTCAATATGCCTTCTATCAATGTTGAGCTAGTTCTGATATTGAATGCTACACAAATTGTCTTCTGCCAGCCTTGTACTAATTTTGGTGTTGCATGTTAAATATGGTACTTAAAATGTTTTATTGCTCGAATTTACAATAAATTGATAAAAGTAATGCCAAATACGCAGAGAACGTATTTCGGTCACATGAAGGTCAAAGGTTCGAAAAAGAGTTGAAATGTTCTATTGAATGGATGAGAATCAGCAATGTCCTATTTTAAGATCGGCTGTACAACCAGTGACATCCAGCGGTTAGTGATATACACTCAAACAGTGATAGTAACATCTGCCAAGCCTGCAGCATCTCACCCACTCAACTATTATCCAGCCTGTTCCCTATTACTTTATTATGTTTGAGCAGGAGAAAAACATGGTAATCATCGTACTTTTATGCAGACAACCTAAGTGCCTATTCAAAAGCAATGATGGGTGAATATAGCAAACACACGTTATTTCTTGTATAATGTTATTAGCACCACTTTCTTGTAGCAAGTGGAAGGAATACCATGTGCAACTTGCCAAAATACATTGGCAAATTTTAATATGCAAAGATACAATATTGCAAAACAGTTTTTGTAAAGCTGTTAAACAATAAATTATTCATTTTTTGAGTAAAAATCACAAAAATTTTTATCTTTGCTTTCGCTCATAATTATGCAGTTATGTAAGTAAGTCACTATAATAAAGATTATTCATTTTCATGATATCCGAATTCCTGATTGTCGTATATCATGTCCTGGAGGCGAATCGGAGCTCCTTTGATCCTGGAGAAATGTGAACACAATTTACACCTGATGCATATTACGAAGAGCAAAAAAATTAATATAATAAAAGTGTTCACAGAGGTGAGAACAGTGACTGTAAGCAGCTGTGTTGACTCTGGTGGGTTTGTCAGTGACGATCTGGGTAGCATCGTAGTCGAAGGTATAAAGGGTAAACAACTCCCATTGCTATTTATAAATCGCAATAAGTATGTTAAGTTTATATAAGGTGTTCCACATCTGCAATATATGACAATCATTGCAGCGCTAATGTTGAGTTAATATCTATGTCTGTCAAGTACTACGATTTAAAAAAGCAGGTGTAACTACGAGGCTAACTCGATGCGAAGCACTCGAAATGAATCTGCCGTTATACACAAATGCCCTTTTGCAATGAATTGCCTATATTCTGTGTAAATACATGTAACTGCTAAACAAACTTTACCCTTAACCCCTAACCCGCAGTTTGAGAATAATTTTGCCCTGTATCATATGATATTCAAAAAGACAAACCTGGCCACTCCCACGGAATATTCAGCTGTCTTGTTGGCTTTGTTAGAAAAAGATGTTGACTTTATGCAGATTAATCGATCAGCACTGCTGCGACAGCCTGCAGATTCATTTTTCAGGGTTATCACCTCATTATAAGGAAAACCTTTGCTTTCCGCGGACACCTTCATGTCACACGTTGAGTCATCTGGCCAGTTCTGAATAATAGGATAGTCATTAGACAGAGTATTGCGATGGCATTGCGTAAGAAGCTGTTACAATTGCCTATCAGATATACGTGACCTCTTTTCGTCCTCCTTTTTGCTTCTTCCTCAAATTTTTACGAAGCAATATCTTGCAACAAGTTATTTACAAGTTTGGGCTGTCATAAGGCATTGGCTAAATCTCAAGAGTAAATTATAGGTGGTAGCCATTTTGCAATAGAAGTTTTGTGACTTGTTTGGATTTTTTCGTGTGTAACAATTGTCCAATTAGATTAGTTTAGTGGAAACAAGCAAAAACAATTTTGTATGCTGGAAAATGATTGCTCCGGCCAATAGCGTGCTTCAAAAAAGTGATTTGGCTAGAACATAAAATAGAAAAACCTTTTTTTATCAATTAAGCGCAAAATTGATTCATTATCGGTACACTAGAACAGTATTATTAAGTTTACTTGTCAGTTTAACCAGACATATCCTGATCAACAGGTCACACTGCCTTATTTGGCAGCTAATAATGTGTAAATATGGACCAGCAGGTAAATGAAGATGTAATACGTGAGCTAAAGCAGGGATTTGCAACAGTCTTGATCAATCGTTAGATAGTCATAAAAACTTTATTTCATTATTTCATGGTCTGCTTTCGTAGCCCTAGTAAGACACATTCCATTATTTTTGCTGCGCGTTAAGCAACATTTGAGAAAGCCTCTCACAGACAGACCCATTCATATTTTCCTGCAATTATAAATGAATCGTTATGAGGCTGATGTATATGCCATTGTTTGGCTGGCCCAGCAGATTTGCAAGAGTCTCATAAATTAACTGCAACACTTGCGTCACGAAATCGACATCTCTTTCAATAAATGATGAATGATTTGTTTTTCAGCAAATTTGTAAAATTTATTCTTTGAATAAGTCATGGCGCTCAGTTTATTGTTAATTATCTCTGATAGTCATACTACAAACACAGAAATCTAGCCAACCAGATGTATGCTTTGAAATAGATCTTCAAAGGGCTGCTGTCGAGTTACTTACTAGGTTAAATATTGCAGTGCTGGAAAAAGAATGACTACATATATAACTAATTTTAAAGATGAGCACAATTATATACAAAGACCTACATATTATTTTATTGGCAACAAAGTAATATGTAATAGTATTAAAGTAATAGCACAATGTGTTCTTCTTTATCTGGTTTGCCATTCCTACAATTCTTTGCTGTGTCAGTTGTCAACTCTATAGTCACTGGTCTTAAAATCAATTAAAATACCTTTATTTTGTAGATAAAGTCTTTAAAATGACTCATCAATAAAACAGAGTAAGTTAAAAAAGGTAGTCACAGTAAGCAAAGTAAGTACTAATGTAAGTTAGAAATACACTGGTTGGTATACTAGGTTAATGTTCATATATGCCAGCGCATGCAGTCAGCTGTAGAGGTGCTAGCTGGTAGGAGTAGTTAGGGCATGCCTCAAACTTTTACCAGAAAGTTATTTCTAGAAGCCACTAAGCTACCTAATGGATGAATGCCAGAAGTGAAAAGTCTACTCACATTGTTACTGTAGAGCAGCAGCTGGATAGGGTTGATCTGGCTGTCCTTCAGACTGTAGCTAACGGTAAAGCTAAAAGCAACCGTCGCATTGGGCTCAAACTCTTGTTTTAGAAGTGTGCCACACCATGAGCTATCTATAAGGAGTTGTCCCTCTCCGACGCAATCACTCATAACTTTGTTAAACACAATGTTAACCAATGTCCAAACCTTGCATATAGTGTAAAAGTATTTCATTCTCACAGCTGAACTTAACAAAGACTAGTATTCTGCTGCCGCTGTCTATCCAGTCATGTATTTGAGTGTCACGGCTCCTCTTCTATGTTCTTTATCACGTGTATCCCATAAAGCTCTTCTGGCTAACATAGGGGCCATAAACTATTGGTGGGATAGTGAGGATTCTTGCATATTTCTACATGAAGTGTTTCACTCTTATCTCTGTCTCTTGTTCTAACAAGGCTTAGAATTGAGCATATCGATAGACTATAGATTAGGGCATTCATCAAATTTTCCGTGTAATGAAAATTTTGGTAGAGATTCAATCATACTCAAACTAGACAGTAGCAAAAAGGACAGAAGCCTTTAGTTGCTTTTGCAGAGTAAAACACGAAGACCACAGGCTCATAAAATAAAAATATTAAATTCACTGAGCTAAGAGCTCAAAAATTATAATTTATCTGTTACATCAGTGTAACGACGGCCAGACAGAGATGATCTTGAGGCACATTGATGACATGATGACTTTCTAGCCGCAATAATTATGGTAGAGGCAATTACGCAGCTTTTTAGCGCCTCATATATTTGCTTTTATTACTCTAATAGATCAGTATAAGCAGTCAACAACGATAATTTTAACATAATAATTTAAGGTATTGATATATTTTTAAAGTTACAAAGCCAAAAAAGTAAAATCTCAGTCAACTTTCAATAGTTGTCTTGCTCTATTGTTTACAATTAAAGCAATAGGTCCTTGACAAGTCATCTGCTATGGCAGCGCGTGCAGAACCACTGGAACTATTTGGCATATTCTCTATTTCTAAGATGCATCAAATAAGATGAGACTTTTTGATGGCTACTACTCAACTTTAGTCCTAAGACTTAAAAGTATGCATAGAATAATTAAAATCACAGGCTAACTAAAAAATTTTAAAACTTTTTCTACTAATCATAAAGAATAGGTTGTAACGCTAGCCCATTGCGTTAAATCGGCTGTAGAACAAACTAGCTAAAATGTATATACAACACTTCCATATATATCAAATATGTTAACTTAACAGAGGTAAGTAGGCACAGAGTCCTATAATGCATTTGTAAGGAATCCGCTCTGGTGCCTCTTCTAAACGTTTGTTTATAGTTAGTGACGACTGAGTCATGCCATGAATTTAATGGGTCTTCATGCAGTCAAAGGTACCTTGATGAAGTAAGTGCCAAGGGATTTCTTCATCAGAAGTATAATAGATATAATATGCTTTAATCTGGCACCTTTTCATTATTTCCGGATTACAACATTAGCTAATCCAGATATCCATGGCCCCTGGCGATCCCTTGGTACATATCTGTTAGCACTCCTTCATTCATCAAACAAGTTTTTTGTCTCCTTGATTTACAACTGCTGTGGCTCATTGGCCGCGCTTCTGTACAAATGCCATGCCACGAGTAAAGGTTTTTTCAAAGTAACTTCCTCCGCTCCAAGCTAATCCACAGGCAATTTTCTACTGATAGCCAAATATCTAACAAAGGACTTTTTAACCAACTTGCTGACTCAATGAGTAGTAGTCCCTTCCAAGTAAAAAACAAGAGTTGGTGAAATACTCGTCAGACTGACGGCTGACAGAAGAAATTCCACCCAGTCTCTCACTCCTACATCGTTTGTTAGCGCAGATTTGCGCCATCTCGATGTCGTCAACCTTAAATCAAGAACTCTCAAACGAATTAAAATAGATTTTTTCCTGGAAGTAATTAATATGCATTGGGAACGTGTCTGGACGGTATTCCCATGAGCTTGACAGGCAGCGCTGACTTTGTCTTTCATCAAATGTTCAATACTTTGTGGTAAAAATTTAATTGAATGTCAAAGAGTTGGTTCATTCTGATTATTGTTGAAGCGCTGGGTATGCGACCAAATTCTGCTTTCTTGAAACTAGACAGCAATTTGAATATGAAGCTTTTGAAGCAAGCTCTACTTGAGTGGTTGACACCGTCTGCTAAAAGATTTAATAATCAAGGTCATTTGAAGTCTATCATTTTGTGGATGTAACTGATAAAAACCCAGCAAACATCCACCTCCAATCATTTAAAAATGTTTTCACTATGTAACTTGATAACTAATCAGTTGCATAGAGATCGTCATCTACCATTCGGGAACAGGCTTTAGGTGCATTATAAGCATGAGAACGCATCCCACTAATTTATCGCTTCATGTGAATAAAATAATTTTGGCAGGTCTTAGAATTCAGGTTCATGAAGGAAGAGCTGCCACAGCCTGCAACACGTCCGATAATTGCTTGCTAATTAAACTCTTAACTATCACCCATATAATTGCTACCTACTAATTACCCAACCTTTAGACGTAACTAACACTTAATAGAATACTTGGAGAGTTCTGATTGGCTCTTTCATTTAGCCGTCATGTACATGCAGAATAAAACTGATGATTCGAATCACGTAAGAATGGTTTCTCTCGGTATAAATTCCACATGGGACTGACCATATCAATCAGATGAAATCAAGCTGTCAGATCAGACGAATAACCTTGGCAAACGCGCTGCAGACATGGATAATATTCAATCTCTTCTCAACATTATTCCATTTATGGGAAAGATAGCATCACAACTCCATAGGTAAATTGCATTTCATGTTTTAATTAATAAATCCTTAATTTACTCTGAGTTTACATACAGCTGACTTATGTAACATGAAGTGTATACATGCAATGCTTGAGGTTTCACATGTGAAACTTTGTGGAGCGAGAGCAGCTGCTCAGAGTTGAGTATGCTTCATTTAATAATTCAGTTTATTTATAACTTTTTAATAATCTATTCTAGGTCACCAAAGGAGCTAACAATCCTGTTTATTCTTCTACTGCTGCCGCACACAATACTCGCGAAGCCTGTGGCCCAGCTCAAAGACAGTGAATCTATAGACATTCTAGAGTCCATACTTTCCTCCTTACCTGAAAGAAGCGAAGCAAATAAAGCAGAACATATCATCAAATCGCAACCAATGGTTACCCTACAGATAGAGAACAACAACTCGCCTTTGAATTCCGGACAGTTCGGTGCTGCAAAATCCAATTCTTTCAATGGAAAGTTACTCGCATTATCTCTATTTAACCAACCGCAGAGCAAGAGACTTGGTAAGCTAAACGATCACACGGTTGCACTCTATGACCCACTAGGAGGCGGAGTCTGGGGCAGAAAGAAACGCTCGGCTGAAAATTATGCTGACTTTGAATATGAAAGCGATGATCTGTAGAGGCTGACTTCCGTCAGTCTCGCCACAGATGAAAGCTATCATGCGAACAGCCATTTCCGTCCTCAGATTTATTCTCTCCTGGCACTCAAGACAATCAGTTGTACATCCATTCGCACATTCCACCGCAGTTCTTAATAAAGTTGCTGTAAATGGAAACCCGAAATGCTCTTGGAATACTTTACCAAATATGTTATGTAATTTTTATTTATTTATTTCTTTGAATGTTATTTAAACACTCCTTTATGAAATATAATAGGTAATAAACTTTTATTAATTTTGGTAGCAGAATGTGTCATATTGTCAGGAAGTTATATCTAATCATGACTGGACTAGCAAAACCTATGTAGTTAGTAATCACAGCCAAGTTTAGTAATATTCCTTATAACCTAGAAGCAAATTACAATAGAACTGACCAGCTGGCAGGTTCATAATAAGCATTGGTACAAGATACCGCTAAACTTCTATGGAAGTTAAAAAAAGAGGTTGAGCTGAGACAAATACACAATATTTTTAAAGTATTGTTTTTCATGACTTCAAAAGCTCAAGGATGAAATAATGAAGAGTTATACTTTCCAATTATCAGCGAGAGTTTCGCTTGAGATTTTATCAGAATAGGCTGAAGAACTACCTACTGCATGTCAGCATTGTGAACTCTGCTGTTACACATGCACTATACGCTTTCTAGAATATCAGCGCATAAACAAGTGACTGTTTCATTTTTAATGAGCCAATGCGTACAGAATTTAAAGTGAGTAGGACATTCCTTATAGCCTGACCTCCCGCATTCCGTTATATCAAGTAATAGTTATTGGTTGTCTATGCCTGTTTTGTGTGCACACTGTAAGAATTTTCAACTAAAAACTATGGCCAATCTATTCACCAAGAACATAATTCATGCCTTGAAAAGGCAAACACGTGCTAACTTGGATTAACCAGTGGACATTTCTACCAGCATTACATTCTTACTAATATGTACTTACACCTCCTCTTGCATAGCCCTCCTCTTGCATAGCCCTTTTCTTGCACAGCTTTACATAGAATAAACTATTAAATATGGAATAAAGGACAAAATTGTGTACTTGGTGGCTGTGGAGCTCCTACCTTATGATGGTCTTATAGTAAACCTAAAAGAGGGTAAGTGATGTAAGAAAAATTTGATCAATTAATATTATTCTCTACAAGTACCTGTAGAGCGCATATGACACTTCTCTACAAGTACTTGTAGAGCACATAAAAGTTCTCTACAAGTACCTGTAGAGCGCATATGACACTTTTCTACAAGTACTTGTAGAGCACATAAAATTTCTCTACAAGTACCTGTAGAGCGCATATGACACTTCTCTACAAGTACTTGTAGAGCACATAAAAGTTCTCTACAAGTACCTGTAGAGCAGATATGACACTTCTCTACAAGTACTTGTAGAGCACATAAAAGTTCTCTACAAGTACCTGCAGAGCAGATATGACACTTCTCTACAAGTACCTGTAGAGCACATATGGCATTGATTTTATCCAAGTTGCATAGATTTTGAGGCATTGCTGAGGTTGCCCAGACAAATTGTCGTCCTGTTCATGTTTCATGTCGCACATCACGAGTGAGCATAACATGATATGCAATGTGGTTCCTCTAGATACTAAACATTAATAACAAAAAGATGGTGTACGTTATCAAGTACACAGGCTTTTTGGGAAGCCTAAAATGATGGCATTTAAGTATAATATTCAATTAGTTCTACCGCAATAGTTTGAAAAATAAAATTGTTTCTAATCTAAAAATGTTATACTTATGAAGCAAATTCTTTTGTTTTTTTCAATTATTTTTTGCCTGTTTTGATCAAGATTGTTTACTATACTAATTTATAATACAACATCATTATTATAATTTATATCATCTATCATATCATATTATACTTTATTGTTATGTCTACTGGACTACCTGCCTATATCAAGAGACCATGAAACTATGAAATCACATTAAAGAATCATGCTTTTGCCTATTGTTGATTATTTGCTCACTAGTCTATGCCGCACGCAATAATTCTGCTTGTCTGGTTTATACTGGATTTACTGGTATTGACTTGTCCAGTCTATGATGCACACAGAACTTCTTGCTTATCCAGTTTTCTAGTAAATCGACTCAGCTTTTTATTTCTCTAGTTTGAGGAACCTCTGCATAGCCGATTGTGCCTGTTCTTGCATGCTGGATAGCTATGCTGCGGTTTGATAAAAATTCAATGAATGTAAACCCATCACTCATAGCACAATATTTTTTAGACCTTAGACCTGCAACTCTTTCTGTTGTTCATATGTTGCGCTTAGCATAGACATCGCTCTATAAACATGCGCAATCAACAGCCTGTCTACTAGCCATCTTGGAGGACAGGCTTTAGTCTAAAGGTGATTTAGTTGCATTTTATGGTCTCATCAGCTTCTTATTAGGGTTTGTGCAATTTTCTAGCCGGTCAGTTTACTTTATTATTTAAATATTTAAATGAGTTTCCACTTGTAGAAACTGAGTACACATTCTATATGTATATAGTTTCTACATGTAGATACTGCGTACACATTCTATATGTATATAGTTTCTACATGTAGATACTGCGTACACGTTCTATATGTATATAGTTTCTACATGTAGATACTGCGTACACATTCTATATGTATATAGTTTCTACATGTAGATACTGCGTACACATTCTATATGTATATAGTTTCTACATGTAGATACTGCGTACACGTTCTATATGTATATAGTTTCTACATGTAGATACTGCGTACACATATATGTATATAGTTTATACATGTAGATACTGCGTACACGTTCTATATGTATATAGTTTCTACTTGTAGATGCTGCGTACACATTCTATATGTGTACATAGTATCTACATGAAGATACTGCGTACACATTCTATATGTATATAGTTTCTACTTGTAGATGCTGCGTACACATTCTATATGCATATAGTTTCCATTTGTAGATACTGCGTACACATTATATATGTATACAGTTTCTACATGTAGATACTGAGTACACATTCTATATGTATATATTTTCTACATGTAGATACTGCGTACACATTATATATGTATATAGTTTCCGCTTGTAGATACTGCGTACACATTCTATATGTATATAGTTTCCATTTGTAGATACTGAGTACCCATTATATATGTATATAGTTTCTACATGTAGATACTGCATACACATTCTATATGTATATAATTTCCACTTGTAGATATTGTGTATACATTCTATATGTATATAGTTTTTACATGTAGATACTGAGTACACATTCTATATGTATATAGTTTCCACTTGTAGATGCTGTGTACACATTATATATGTATATAGTTTCTACTTGGAGATGCTGCGTACACATTTTATATGTGTACGTAGTATCTACATGTAGATACTACGTACCCATTCTATATGTATATAGTTTCTACAAATAGATACTATATACACATTCTCTTTGTATGCAGTTTTTACAGATAGATAATTTATACAGAGTCTATATGTAGAAACTACACACATATTTTACATGTTCACCACCTTTACGTATACTGAAGTTATAGCCATTAATCAAATACCGCTATATTTTTATTGAAGCAGCTTGTTTGTAGCTGTTGTCCCTTGTTGCTGTCTGTTATAGTTGTCTGCTCTTGCTACCAGTAGTTAATGTTTTAAGGTATTCTGATGAGTCTGACTTCTAGAAATACGCAGTTTATATTAATCTAAACCTGTAAGGTTAACTTTGATTAGGTGAGGTAACTTTTATGGTTACTAGTCTTTGGCTCATAATATGAAAATCGACAAATTGTCAACGAGACCTCGTTGTCTTATGCACTCCGTCACTTTGTAGGCCGCTGCATTTTCTTTGGAATCTCTGGTCCTTTTAAAGGAGGTAAGTTGATAAAATAACTATTGGAGTTTCCTTGCCTAGTCACATTAAATAACAGTAAATGCAGAGGTAAAGTGGCTGTACCAACAGTTTTTGATTTCTTGTTATATGTAGTTTTATAATATTAGGTTAGCGATGTAGGTAATGTAGGTCGGTATTTCATTTAAAGTTGAAGACAGGCAAAAGTTCTTTTCTGAGAGCTTTATCACGCAGTATTTGTAAACTCACGGCCTTGAGCATCAAATAATGACGTGGTCAAAGCTAATGTTCTGTAGCGAATTTTTTTGTTAGCTGGTTATATTTGGCAAGCTCACATACATCCAGCAAGTCAAATCAACTAATTTGACGGGCGAAGCTAGTGATAGAAATCAGAACAAGCGTTGTCTTTTTTTTGTTATTTAAAAAGTATTAGTAATAAACAGTAATAATAATAGTAGTTGTAATAATAAGTTCTGAACTGTAAGAGAGGGTGACAATAAATTTTAAGGGATCTTTGTAATAGTGATAATTAAACGGATTGTTTCAGTGATTTTTATAAAGTTTCAACCTTTTTGAAACTTTTTTGACTGTTGTCTCCCTCCTGCAGACCATAGCTCCGAAATTCCTGAGCTCCCAGAATCCTTAACTCCCATAGCTTTCAGCTCCCCAAATGTCACAGATACTCATTTCCTGCTAGAAGTAAGATACCATCTGTGAAACAAACCTATTAACGCTTTGTTTTTGCCAACTTTTGTGAAACGCGTAATAATTATCACTTTACCAAGTCACCCTTTGGATATCAATACAGGAAACCAGCATTAGTTTAGTTTTAATCTCATGCATCCCTAATGTAGATATTCACATAGCTGTGTTGCTAGGCAGTCACACAACACTAAATTAGTGCGCTTTTTATTCAATAATTGCTAACATAGCTACAGTGTAGTTCGCTGCCAAGACGGAGTTGTGGTCCTTACCATCAATATGCGATAAGGGAAATACTGTAATCAGAACATGGAAGATTTTGTATCAGAATTTAGAAAGATACTACACGCAGCATTGATTTCATAAGCGATCGTAAAGGTATGGTTAGCTTTGTACACAATATTCTACCATAGCTGCTAGCTAACCAGTTGTGACAGCAACTAGGATCTATATAAACAGCTAGTGACAATGTATACCGGGTAGCCAGTATCAATTCTATACCTTTGTTTCTACCAATACTATCAATTGTAGCACTTGCTTAAAGATGTCATGTCATGCTCATCCCAAAATTGGCAAATATTTTAATGATTCATTCTGGCGAGATAACTATTTGTTTACTAACTTTGATGCATAACTACATTTGTCATAATTACAGATAGATTGTACGTGCGAGAAAGCAGACAGAGTGGACCCAAGTTATTAATGTTGAAACAAAAAATTAAATCATTAAGGAGGATGCATTGTTAGGCAATTTTGACAAAAGTTTTATGTACTGCATTTCTCTTACATGGACCATTAACCAGGAGGTTTTCACCCTCTGATTCATAGGAAAGATAGAAGATTCTAATTGCTTCTATATAACTCTATGACTCAACTCTTCCATATAACTCTATGACTCAACTCTTTAGCCTGAGGTTATCAATCATCTGGAAGGAAAATGTTGGTATAACTTCTTCAGAAAGGACAGAAACAATTACATTATATTTCTCATTATGACATTTGCTAGCTTCAAAAATTTTGCTTCAAAAACTTGTTTTAATGTGATAATGTCACCCTGGCTTTGCCCATGCATTACTATATCAGTTACAACATTTGTAGCAGTATTTACAATTGTTCAAGCACATATAAAAACATTTCGGAATGCTCATTTGTAAGAAACAAGTGATTGAGCACTTTGGTTGAACGCATACTTCTACCTTATTTAGAAAATTTTAGTCAACATCCTGCATCGCGTGCTAAGGTGTTGTGGAATAGATACAACTTCATAGCAGGTGTCAAGTGCCACTTTATGGCGCTCATGCAAATAATACACAATCATGTTTGATATGCAGTTTGTGTAGCAAGCCTTCTCAAGTTAATTAACTAACTACGCAAATCCAGACTCCAATTAGCTATGGTAATGTTATATTTTGAACATACATTTTGTAATGACTGTTGCATGGTTAATGATAGCTCTCTCGAATTGTGAAAACACAAACTATCAGCGCCTTTGTCAGCATTCAGCACGTAATCACGCCATGGTAAATAGATAAACACGTTCTGCAACCCGCTTAAGAATATAAAAATGAGACAATTATATTGTATAATATCAATAAATATTATGTACATATATAAAACTAGAATTGTATTAGTACAACAATAATAATAATTTGAGAAGGCCAGACGAAGGTCAGGCGTAAAGAAACAAATAAATAGTCGATGAAATAAAAATGTTTAGTCATCTACAGATGCAAAGGAGTCGTGGCCTCGTTATTCCATGTCAAGATCATCAAATCCGTCGATCTCCTTAACAAGCGCTCGCTCGAGAATGACTCGCCCCTCCTTATACCTGCGAGTCAAGACAAGATATGAAAACTCACAAATACTGAAGCCCTTACTTATGTCTGGATTCGGGTCAGCAACAGATACAATTTAACCACGATATATTTAAAAATGAACTAAAGATGACATTGCTTTAGGATTCAGATCATGCTGGTAGCGACGCCCAACAAATCATATCAGATATTAACTCTAGTGAATCAATTTTATTCGCAACAATAGCCAAGATGTAATGACTAGGAAATGACGCTCAGCGAAACGCAACACCGTAGGTTACCTCTAAGTCAACTCTTACTGTATCACTAACTAAAATATCCTCTGTATCAGATAGAGAAACAGGTAAAACCATCTCTATATCACTGATGCAATATTGGTGGATATACTAAATACTATGTAGCTTATTGCTCCCACTAACTACACCTATCTAGCACAGCTGATAACTTCATACTCGAGCTCTTTGCATCTTTGAAATGAATATTTACTAACATCAGAACATGCAGGCAGTAGCAGAATATAGTCCCACTATCTCTGCTGACAGCAACTAAATTAGTTACCAGTCAACTAAAAACACTAAAATACAACCTCAGGATATGATTACTCTGATATTCGATTTTTCACCTTACATGGAACATTTTAGAACGTGATGATTTTTTAAATTACCATACAACCCTTATTTCATCATACGAGTTCAGCAAAATTTTTGCCCCAGTTTAAAATTTGGCAGTCGGGGTGCTTATTACGCATATCAAAATAACAAAGACGCTGAAATGCTGTTCGCTGAAAATATTTTCACAATGCCTCAAAGAGACACGATGACTGATTTCTCTCAGTTCAGCAATTCTCGTGTGTAAAACGGTAATATTTTCCCTTGAAACCAGTAGCAAGGTTGGAGTTGCATCCCTTTAAACAGAAGGTCAGACGACTTCCCTTGACCTGCTAACAAAATTCACTCCACAATGAAAACAGCATCGTTCGGGTTTTCTTGACGAATTAGTAGGAAAATTTTTTTAAACAGGTTTGCTAAAAGTTATAGCGAAAGCAAAGATAGATACTGATAAGTGATAACATTTTAGTAATAAAAAGTTGAAACTCAGTAAAATAGGTAAAAATACACACTAAAACTTAGCTGTATGTGTGTTTAGTAAAATACATACTAAAACTTAGCTGTATGTGTGTTTAGTAAAATACATACTAAAACTTAGCTGTATGTGTGTTTAGTAAAATACATACTAAAACTTAGCTGTATGTGTGTTTAGTAAAATACACACTAAAACTTAGCTGTATGTGTGTTTAGTAAAATACCTACTAAAACTTAGCTGTTGTGTGTTTAGTAAAATACACACTAAAACTTAGCTGTATGTGTGTTTAGTAAAATACCTACTAAAACTTAGCTGTATGTGTGTTTAGTAAGCTAAACTTATTTGAGGTGAATTCACAGTTTATTTGTGTTATACATAAGTCTGTCTTGAAGGCAAGAACTCCCTATGGTATATACTGCATCTACTGCACATACACGTTGTACATTGTAATGTTACATTTTATTGCAGATCATAAACACTAAATATACATAAACACTAAATATACTAAAGTTACTGTAAGTAACTGTAGTTACTAAGATTAACATACTACTTTGTTACCAATTTTTAATATGTACCTCAATTGTATAAAATTTTGACGATTTTTACTAGGGGATGTTTGCATTATATAATTACTATGGTTTCCATACCCCCGCATATGATTTTTCACCATATGACGGCAACCCTGGAATGGATCAAAATCATATCCTGAGGGTGCAGTTTTTGAGCACAACAGATGTGAGAGTTATTCTCTCGCTATAAGGAAGATCACAACTCTGTATAGGGCAACAAAATAGATCGACTATCAATCTTTACTTTTCCTGGTGTTATTCAGACTATCTGAAATGTGTTGACAAGTACCTTTGGCCCTCTTCAACTGCAAACTCGTACACCCATCCCAACTTGCAGCTACAGTTTTTACATGCTACATCACGCACCATGTGTCGTCCCGTCAACATCACCCTGTCTTGCAGTTCACTGTATTTTAGGTTCACCACCTGAATATGCAGTAATATAAACCATCACTATGAAGTATAGGGGCCATTTTGATAAGAAACAATTATTTCTATTAGATAATGATAAATGCTTATAAAATAACAGGTACCTAATGGAATACTAGGTACCTAATATACTAACAGGTACCTAATAGACTAGCAGGTACCTAATAGACTAACAGGTACCCAATAGACTAACAGGTACCCAATAGACTAACAGGTACCTAATAGACTAACAGGTACCTAATAGACTACCAGGTACCTAATAGACTAACAGGTACCTAATAGACTACCAGGTACCTAATAGACTAACAGGTACCTAATAGACTAGCAGGTACCTAATAGACTAACAGGTACCCAATAGACTAACAGGTACCCAATAGACTAACAGGTACCCAATAGACTAACAGGTACCCAATAGACTAACAGGTACCTAATAGACTAACAGGTACCTAATATACTAACAGGTACCTAATAGACTAGCAGGTACCTAATAGACTAGCAGGTACCTAATAAACTAACAGGTACCTAATAGACTAACAGGTACCTAATAGACTAACAGGTACCTAATAAACTACCAGGTACCTAATAGACTAACAAGTACCTAATAGACTACCAGGTACCTAATAGACTACCAGGTACCTAATAGACTAGCAGGTACCTAATAGACTAGCAGGTACCTAATAGACTAACAGGTACCTAATAGACTAGCAGGTACCTAATAAACTACCAGGTACCTAATAGACTAACAGGTACCTAATAGACTAACATGTACCTAATAGACTAACAGGTACCTAATAGACTACCAGGTACCTAATAGACTAACAGGTACCTAATAAACTAGCGGGTACCTAATAGACTAGCGGGTACCTAATAAACTAGCGGGTACCTAATAGACTAGCGGGTACCTAATAGACTAGCGGGTACCTAATAGACTAACGGGTACCTAATAGACTAACGGGTACCTACTAGACTACCAGGTACTTAATAGACTACCAGGTACCTAATAGACTACCAGGTACCTAATAGACTACCATGTACCTAATAGACTAGCAGGTACCTAATAGACTAACAGGTACCTAATAGACTAACGGGTACCTAATAGACTAGCAGGTACCTAATAAACTACCAGGTACCTAATAAACTAGCAGGAGCACTCTAAACTAGCTGGTACCCCAGGTACCAGCTAGTTTAGAGTGCAAACTATGCTGTCTATGAAATAGCAGGTACCTTATATAATGGCGGATACTTCAAAGGAGATAAGACATTGCAATAGAAATTTTAAGCAGTATTACCTCTCTTACTTGAATTTACAGACAACTGCATTTAGATTTAGTACCCATACGTGCAATGGCATGTCTAAATGCTGTTGAGTGCACGATGTTGTAGCTGCTCACGCAATAGTTCTTATTAGTGTGCATAACAAAAAAATTGGACTGTTTTTTCATGCAGTTAATATAGCAAATTCCATGTCTTCCGTTTCCCTAATATTTAAAGGTTGACTTGCAACAAAATTCACATTACAGTTATTTGATATCAAAAGATTCACCATGTCTTACTCTGTTGTGTGGTAGGTGCAAAATATGTGGAAAGGTGATTACAAGCTCTTAAAAGCTAAAAAACGAACAGTTAATCGCAGCCACACGAGACCACCGTAGTTTGGATTCTCTTTCCAAAACGGCTCAAATGTGACGTAGTTTTGGGAGATGGTTTCAGTTTACACTTTCATGCAACCTTATTCGTCGAAACATTTTCACAAATATACTTTACGCATTCAATAAAACCATGTCTATTGTTTTCACACGTCTATTTTATCGTCATTGTAATGCTGTCACTTTTAGCACTAATATCTTATAACTTACCGTAAAAATCCATTTAATTTTTTAATCTTACCTCGAAGGAGTACATATTATTGTCTGATAATCATGACGAGCCTGTTGGTCACCTGTGATAATCGAAAAGTGCTGCAAAATTATTTGCGAAGTATTGGGTCACATGATCAGATTACGACTTGACGATTTGATCAAGCCGAAACAAAAACTGTAAAATAGCGAGCATCTATATTTGATACGGGGTCTTAGGTGAAACCCGAAGTGTTTGTTATAAACTAGTGCTACGATAAGTTTAATATTGAGCTTTTTATTGGCCTTTCAATTCACGTGAGAACATCACATGACAAGACAATAACCAAACTGTCACGACTACGTCAGAGAAATAAACTGATTCCAATCTACGGCGGCTTTTCGTTTTTGAGCTTTTAAGAGCTTGTAATCACATTTCCATGTATTTGGCACCTACAACACAACAGAGTAAGACATGGTGAATCTTTTGATATCAAATAACTGTAATGTGAATTTTGTTGCAAGACAACCTTTAAGTCAGATAACAAAACGAAGACTGGCGTAATAACAACTTTGGGCAATCTAGTACGGCTCATAATGATAGATATCATAATAAAGAATGACAGGGTGCACACCTGACCTCTTATGCAAATCTATCTTAAGGAGATTAGTTGATAACAAAACATCTGTGAGTATAAACGTAGCGCAAGTTAAGATGCTTTCTTGACCAGTATTCAATCCTTACAAACAAAGCTTTACAAGCTAAGTACCACTAAAAACCGATAAGTACCTAATAATGCATTCTCTATGACACTAAGCTCTCAGTCAGTGAAGCTGACAGTTTAATAGCAATAACAATAAAACTCGGTTTATTTCCTCGAACATTAAATTGTGTGCCAAAGGATGAAACCCTTTTTTGCAGCCAAATAGTTCAAGATTAAAATAAAAAATTATGGCTCAGGGCTGTTTTTTGCAAAATGTATAAGCTTTGTAGCTGTCACACATTTTTAACAGATTAACAGGCGCAATGCGCTTGGTAAAACTAGGAGCTTCAACAGTAGAAAACACAATTACTTTGGGATGCAATAGATGTTTAATGCCCAAAAAGGTAACAGAAGCTCAATGAAATGGGAGTACCTTATGGAATAGAAAGGCTCTTCCTGTTGCACCGGTGAATCTGGTCGACAGCAACTGATCTCTATTGGTTAGAGGTGCAGCACACTGGGCACATGTGAATATCCTCTTTCCTCCAGGATGCTCTAAGAACACTCGACCCATATCCAACAGCCTATTTATAAACAAAACGAAAACTAACACTTGGCTTGCTTATGGCATTCCTAGTAATAAGCCTTTTCTTGTTTTCATCAACCATTCTTTATAAAAGCATCCAGCCTACACCGAGTCTTATTTTATTTGCTTAAAGCTATGAATGGAATTCTTGTGCTTGGTTACTCATTGCACCTACACCATTTTCACAATCTATAACCTATGGTCGGTGACAAATGATTATGGTGACTTACACATGAAAATAAAAGTCACCCTAGTCAGGAAAAACTGAAAATACTTTCAACACTTTGAATGAGTATTGTGAAAAAACTCTACAGATATTACATATCTGATTTGGTTAGGTACCAGTGAAGAAGGCCTTCGGTAAAATCTATGTCTGGCATGCATATTAAAGTGAACAGGAAAATACAATTGTTAGTGAAGATGAGACAAAATAAAGAATGACCAATGCTCCCACGATAAGTGAGGAACAAGGCCGATGACATTACGAGTACACAAACTGCTCTGATGCTTAAAGCCTGTTTGCTATAGTCAGGCAACTATAATGCCAACAAGCTTCGTATGCAAACACCATATTACAATTAACATGACAGCTTTGTATATTTGCATGACTTGTCCCTCCGTAAAGATGCAGTAGTGCTTCAAAATTCACTCTTATTCAACTAGGAATAACTTCAGCATTGTATCTGATGAATTTTAAACTTACAGCCTATGACCTTTGCTTCAAGTAGGCACACAGGCCACTTGCAAGAATATTTATTTCCCAGTTCGTTGCGTCAAAACAGTATAAATGAATAAATGCAAATATTTCGCAGCACCAGCTTTGCTGCTAAAAATGACATGGTCAAGCCAAGGTTCTGACAAAATCATATCAGTCACACCCGGAAATAAGACTTTACGTGTTAGTTCACTTTCACAGATGAATATGGTGATGGTAATGCCAAATAGACGTTGAAGGATAATTAAAATGCACCAAACTTTTTTTCCAAAAAAATATATAAAAACAACTCTCAATAGCCTAGTAACAGATTATTGGTAAAAGTTTAAATATAACTTTATAGCCAAGTACTACCGAAAATATTTTTTATTTTGTACTTGTATTTAACCGGTTGAACATTGTGATGAAGCAACATATAGACTATAGTTGATAGATTACCACACTATCATCATATTCATTCTTAGCTAATAGCCATCACTTGAATTCTATTTATCATATCAAAAAGCCTACTACAACGCTGATTATTATTTAAAGGTTGACTTGCAACCAAATTCACATTACAGTTATTTGATATGAAAAGATTCACCATGTCTTACTCTGTTGCGTTGTAGGTGTGAAATATGTGGAAAGGTGATTACAAGTTCTTAAAAGCTCAAAAATGAACAGAAAATTGCAGCCACACGAGACCGCCGTAGTTTGGATTCGCTTTCCAAAACGGCTTAAATGTGACGCAGTTGTGAGAAATGGTTTCTGTTTACACTTTCACGCTACCTTATTCGTCGAAATATTTTCACAAATATACTTCACGCATTCAATAAAACCATGTTTATTGTTCTTACGCGTCTATTTTATCGTCATCGTAATGCTAATTAATTTTTTAGCCTTATCTTGAAGGAGTACATATCATTGTCTAATAATCATGACGAGCCTGTTGGTCACTTGTGATAATCGAAAAGTGCTGCAGAAATTATTTGCGAAGTATTGGGTCACATGATCAGATTACGACTTGTTGATTAGGCCAAACCGAAACCAAACTGTAGAGAGCATCTATTTGATATGGGGTCTTCGGTAAAAACCCGAAGTGTTTGTCATAAACTAGTGCTACGATAAGTTTTATATTGAGCTTTTTATTGTCCATTCAATTCACGTGAAAACATTTTGTGACAAGACAATAGCCAAATTTCATGGCTACTTCATCGAAATAAAGAGATTCCAATCTACTGCGGCTTTTCGTTTTTGAGCTTTTAAGAGCTTGTAATCAAGTTTCCACATATTTGGCACATACAACACAACATAGTAAGACATGGTGAATTTTTTGATACCAAATAGCTGTAATGTGAATTTTATTGCAAGTCAACCTTTAAGGTTTTTTTGCAGGTTACGCAATTTAATTTTGGCAAACATGAGATATTGAGTGAACTTTCTGTGACCATTGAAAATATAAATTAGCATTATTGATCATCTACTCCAATTACAAAAGATGGCATCTCATGCTTTGAATGGCAAAAAATAGACAAGAACACGAGTTACATATGTAAAAATATGTTATTATTTATCCGCTCCTAACTCATTAATTTTTTTTGTCCAAATCTCATTAATGTGCACCCTTTCTGGAAGATCAATGTGTTTATGAATGATATACATAACTGAAGTAGCAATATTGCAGTTGCAGCCAATGACAAATATCTAGAGCTAAATCTGCTTAAAATAAACTAGTCCCATCCTGTTTAGAGACCACATCCATTTGTACAGTCTAAAAGAAGTTAACATGATGAAAAATAAAAACTAGAGGAATAAAAAAAGAATATTAATAAACATTTTTTAACAGGCCACATAGAATATTTAAAGCTACCACCAGTTAATTTTATTGAAATAACAATCAATGCCTCCAAATATGTTAGGCAATGCTAATGGAGCACATGTAACTTTAAAGCATAGTGATATTTGTTAGATTTTTTTTTAAATTTGCTCTTTAGATTTTCATATATAGATCCAAAAATCAGTACAGAACACCTGCTTATGAAGGATAGGCCTTCCCCTCAAAACCTTCGGTCGACTAAGTATTTTGGATGGCCAAAAATATGATGTATTAAAACAAGACACAACGTATGGTCTAACTACTCAAATCGTACAAAAACAAATTATTACCTAAAATGTCACAGGCTAAAATCATTGATCGAAGCACTACTATAAGAGTGCGAAAATGCCAACCTGGCGTCAAGGCACTAATCAAACATCCTCCTAAAATTCAAAACTTAAAAGCAAACAAATAAGTAAGCATATATCGATAAGGATTACTGTGCAGTTGCCAAAACGTGTTGTCGTTATGGCTCCAAAATAGTATAAACAAACTAAATTTTCAAACCAGTAAAAAATTACATAATTACCTGAACGTCTTTACCTAATACAGTAAATGCAATAAGTTATACAAATGATAAGGGTTATATAATAACGCTACATAAGATTGGCTATATGTCATAAACATCTAAATAATGTACGGGCTCCCAGTAAAATACTTTGAGAAATATACAAAATTACTACCTAATACGTAATAACAAAACTGACAAGAAAAAAATGTGTACAATCATAACTAAACAGGAAATATAGACGTATTTCTATGACAAAAAGCTCATAGGCAGAACCGTTACTGTGCTCCTGTCTTAATTTAGTAATGCAAAATTTAACTATATAGCCTTTCCATTAATGACCTTTGTAACGTATAAATGACTGAATCTAACAGAATCACCGGCTTAGTTACTCTTTGGTGTTTTGACGCGGGATTTGCTTTATTATTTAACAGTTTGATAATTTTGTAGATGCAATGAAATTTTCTTGAAGTTATATTATTAACAAAATCTTAAAATATGAAGCTATTTAATAGTCATTGACGCTACTAAATTCAAGGCTATAATTAAAATTTTTTTTACTGCAAAATAAATGCGTTCATGCAATGAGATACAGCTTCCATGGGGGGGGCTGTATATTATTGGTTTATGGAATAACTTATGGTCACATAAGCTAACAAGATGTTTTATTCTTACTGGTCGCTTACTAGTAAGCAGCTGTCAAATGAGCTACGGTCTGGTCACCCTATATCTATATACTAGCTGCATTACCCGTGTTCGGGAACAGATTTACGTAAAGCAATAGTTTTATTGGTAGTTGTCTTTCATACTGTAAAACAGCTCTAAATATGCAATCTACTGAATTTTTGGTGCTGATCAGACTGCATACACATATGCAGTCGTGCATGTCAATAATGTTGGATAGACCAATGGAAATATGCAATGTGTTCTACAGGTAGTCTACAATGCATCAGTCTCAAGCCACTCAAATCGGAGTTGTCCTAATTTTGTACAGAACTGATAATGAAATTGACATTGCAAGGCAAACTGAAGTTCTTCAAACTGGCAGTATTGAAAAGTTTTACATATTTTAAGAAAATGTAGAAAATATTTTGCTTTTGCACTGCCAAGCTATCGCCAGCATTTATTGCATTGAGACTTCTACATGCTTAAAACACTAATCATGACTCACCAGTTCTTCGTCTATAGCCTGTGTTTTGACATGGTATATACAAACTGTGCAGCAGTAACGTGGTTGTGTTGATAAAATTTATTGTCAATAAAATTTACTATATAAACTACATATTTAGCCTCTCGCCTTTCCAACATAAGGCATTACATCTGGAGCATTTTTGGACATTCGTCCCATAGAAAAATTCAGCCCTATACTGTGTAGCAGAACTGTAGTCAAGTGGGAAGTTTTCTGCCCATACACGGCACCTGGTAACAGCTGCTGTAGTGCATCTCGCTGTTGTCGCCGTTTCATCTGTTCTGAAAATTCAGCTCGCCGAGCAGCTGTTGTAGCTAGTGCATTATGTTTTTGTCACTGCTGCACCCGCTCGGAGGTTTCTGCACGTCTGGCCAATGTAGCGGCTGCTCTGAGCCGTTTGAGTCGCTGCTGGGTCGGCTCAGCAGTCTGCACTTCTAGCAGCTGCAGCATCTATTCTGGCCTGCTCTCGATGTACCTGTGTTTGTTCAGCGGTTTCTGCTCTTCTAGCAGATGCTATTCTGTTTTGTTGTAAGCGTAGCTGTGTTTGCTCTGCAGTTTCTGCACTTCTAGCAGATGCAGTAGCTATTCTGTTTCGTTGTAGGCGTAGCTGTGTTTTTTCTGCAGTTTCTGCACTTCTAGCAGCTGCAGTAGCAGTTCTGTTTTGTTGTGGGTGTAGCTGTGTTTGCTCTGCAGTTTCTGCTCGCCGAGCTTCTGCTTTGCGAATTCGGTCTCTTTCTCTACGGGAACCAATCTGTTCTTGCGTTTGACCAGTAGGCTTTTTGGGAGGCATTGTACTGCTTCAAGCGTTTCTAAAAGTGAATGAGATGGTGTACTTTTTTTGTAATATACGCTGCTCGCTTTCTTCTCCCCGTCGCCTATCGGAGTGCCCGTGCAAGTTCTGTAGTAGCTGTAGTTCTGTAGCACTTGTAGCTGGAAAAAAGTAAAAGTAAGTCAGCTGCGGAAGGTAATGAACATGTTTACTATCACGAACAGTGGCAAATCTAACGTTTTTTAAGTAGTGGATGTGTGGCAATTCATAGAAAATACAACATTGAATAAGACGTACTAGCCTTTTCGCTGTAGAAATTTAGTAGGTAAAACGCAGTAGCAGCACCCGTGCAAGTTTTGTAGTTCTGTGGTACTCGTAGCTGAAAAAAAAAGTAAAAGTATCTCAGCTGCAGAAGGTAATGAACATGCTTACTATCATGAACAGTGGCAAATCCAACATTTTTAAGTAGTGGATGTGTGGCAATTCATAGACAATACAACATTGAATAAGACGTACTAACCTTTTCGCTGTAGAAATTTAGTAGGTAAAACGCAGTAGCAGTACCCGTGCAAGTTCTGTAGTAGCTGTAGTTCTGTAGTACTCGTAGCTGGAAAATAAGTAAAAGTAACTTAGTTGCGGAAGGAAATGTACATGTTTACTATCACAAACAGTGACAAATCCAACGTTTTTAACCCTTTCACTGAAGTAGACTCATTTATGCGTTTTCTATGGTTAACCGCCGTAGACGCATATTTGCGACTTTCCCAGCAATTGCTAGTAACTGAATTTTATTATTCGTTGATAACGTAACCAACGATCTTTAGGGCTTTTATAGTAGTGACAGTGTTATCCAAAGATTTCTCTATAAAATTAGCCTAAAATTTAATTTTAATATTTTGGTTGAGAATTTTCAACTTAAAAACAAACAGTTTAATTACAGTTTAAAAAAATATGTACTCACGTTGATGACATTATAGCCAATTCAGATGTTTGTGATTACGCAGAAATAGCAAATAGCAATAGCAAAAAAATAGCAATAGCAGCACTGACTCTGATGGTGATGGAAGTATTGGTTTTGTAAGAATAAGCAACATTGTAGGGGATCGCTTCGTAGCCTCACATAGCTTTATCAATGCACTGAGTATAGATACAATGAATTTTTTGAATAGCAGTGTTTTATTAACAGGTTGGCAAAATCTACGATATTGTTATAGCTCCTTTTACTGCTTTTATAACTAAGGCAATGCTATAACAACACTATATCAAACCTAGCATAGCTATCTCAATCAATCACGTTACTGATAAATGCAATCAATGAAATAATTCAAAGAACCTTGAGTTCAAGTTTCCTATAATTCAAATAGCGTTCTTGAGTTGATCTCGATCCCAGTGCATCCACCACGTTGGAAATCCGGACTCCAAAAGAATACCTTTTTGTCTTCCAAATCTCCCACCTCAGGTTAGTTAGAGACGCTCTGCCAGCGTGTAACAATCTTATTGGATCTTTCCTTAAACCTGACAGTTCTAGCCTGAGACGCAAAGGTAGAAAAGATGTTGAATTAGACTGATGATGTCGTTTGGTAGAATATCAATATTCTTAGACTACCTCCGCTTTCTAACTTTAGCTTAGTTCATGTTGACGTGATTGCAGCCCATAAATCAATGTTATTGAAGGTTTCTCTTCCAATGAATGTTGTGAGTCAACCTCCGCAACATTCTATTGTTCAGAATATATAGACTCCGTCTTGTTCAATTTCAGCTATCTACTACATAGAGAACAGCGTTTTTCCAGTGGTCGCAAGAAACAAATGTTCACGTGACCTTCCTGGTACACGTTAGCAGTAAATATTAATTATATGTAATTTACTACTCATTAATTTATTTAATGAGTAATAAATTTTATTTAATTCATTACTAATATTTACTACTAATTTGATTTTACTACTTACTCATATTAATTAAAGAATAGAGAAAGCATAATATTATTATGCTTTATTAGTTATCTTAAGGTGTTGACTGATGTTCTAAAAAAGAATCAAGGAGATTGACCCACTAGAAGCTGAGATAAAGCCAGCCAAACACAGGTCTACCTAATAGAGAAAGCATAATAATATTATGCTTTTTCTATTCTTTAAGTTTGCTTCGTACGACCGAATCGAAAAAGAAAAGACCGCTCTGTAATCTATTTATACTACTCATATTCGGGAGTTATCGGTAACTCGATATATCGAGAAGACAACTCCAAAAGACAATATTATTAGCATAGTATTTATCGTCCACTCCTACGATGAATAGTAGGTTATGTATTATAATAGAGGCGTGTACTAACCGGATATTCCCGTTAATGCGCCCAAGCGGAGAAAGAAAAACCACAGAATAGCCGCGCCCTTACGTATATAAGCCGCATGGCTCACAAACCATCAGAAAAAAGTAGCGGCTGATAGTCCGAAAAGTACGGTACTCTATAAAGCAGACAGATAGACAGACAGATAGATAGACAGATAGACAGACAGACAGACGATTGCCGTTTATATAGTAGATATATATATTTCTCAAAGTATGTCCATCGTATATCTGTTGGTTTTCTGGCTATAGCTATTATTAGAACAGCGGAGCTGGACAACAATGCCGACGCAAAGTTATGGAGTACCGTCATTGGAAGCCTAGCCTTATTAACTAGCTTAGTGGAATTTTTCATTGGCAATATGCCAGGCTACTAGTTTGAAATGTACAGTTGTTTGACAAAGTTTTAAAACCTTTACAGTTGTTTTTATTTTTCTCTTAATTTATTTCAACTACACAAGACACTTCTCTCATGATATGTAGTTTGAAAGTAAGAATGGGAAACGTTGTTATGTATTAAATACAAATCAATTTTCTGTCCAAAGACTTTTTTATTACCTGGGCAACGCCGGGTGGTACAGCTAGTATATATATATATATATATATATATATATATGTATATATATTGTGATGGATTTGCTAAACTCAACTATTTATAATAGCCTTATGCATCAAGCTATCCTGGGATTAGCATAGTAATATGGAAGCCAGCTTTCATGGAAAGCCAATGGACTATCACATAACACTGTATATAAGGATATGTAAGCCAGTGTATAACAAGATGGGTAAGAATCTGTAACAAAAGAAGATACGCTAGTTAGACAGAAGAACAAAGACCACAGAGCAACGAAACTATATATAGACATTTGTGGATTATTTGAACATTAACTCATCTCTGTGCAGCTTTAGCTTGCATACTAAAGAGCCATACTAGTTCACCAGTCATCTTGCTTGCAACAATTGCTTGCAGACAACATGTCACCAGAACCCACTTGCTAGTGAATAGTCAGCGCTGACTTCCACAACAATATAGCTTTTACCTCATGTGCCATCCTAATCCGGGGCCTGGTAAGGCCTACCTAGCCTCAGAGTCTACGATATACATAGATGCATATAAAACATCCGTTTTTGAGCTTCGAACATGGAGACTAATATTTAGGGTTTAAACAGACCCCACCACATTGAAATTGCCCGTACCTGTATGGATTGAGTTAACCTCTTCCCATTCTTACACTCTGTGCTTCACCAGCTCTCACCAACCTGGAAGCCTGCTATCATCAGCGCAAACTTGTAAATCAGCCCCAGAAATGTGTTCTTAGGCCCCCGTGCTCTCTGTTTTAGCATGGCTAGCTTTATGGCTAGTACAGGGTGCTGCAATAGCAGCAACCTCTGCACCTCTCTGTTTCGAGGTGTGGGGAGCTAGGTGAGCTTTTCACTGCCAGACAGCTGATTGTCTGCAGGTAATTTTGTCTGAACCTGGTTAGCTATGGTTAACTATGGTTAGCTGCATGGCTAGTACAAGTTGCTGCGACATTAGCGACCTCTCTACCTCACTGTTTCGAGGTGATGGAGCTAACTGATCCTCCCCACCGACAGACAGTTGGTTGTCTGAAGGTAACTATGAATATGAAACAAAATATAGACCTCAATAAACCTGATAGTCTGTCGGCCTATCAGATAGTTTGCTAATTCTACCATATCTGGTCACCCAAACATTACTTCGGTTTGTACCTTGAGCACTTATGTGACGCTCGATTTGCTCACTTTGTGCTGGCATTCTGTTCCCTGTTGGTATCACACTACTAACCTGTTGTTTATGCTTGTGCTGTTCTTTACTCCTGACTCAACATTCATAGTTGGCATACCATCCTCAACCTGTTGCTCATATCTGGGGAGGGTATTTCAGCCTCGCTATCTCAAAGGTTGCCTGACAGCTGGCTTTCGCCACTCTCTGCTTCATGTGTCACAGCCACCAGAAGAATTATGGTATAATAAAAAAGGCGTTTTCTGTTTCTCTAGATTTCACTCTGTTCCACCCTAACCCAGTAATTATCAAGAGAGGTATCCTCTTTCATTATGGAACCTTTAGTTCCTATGTCAGTAGGAGCCTTGAAATACACAACTTGACCAAGTAAAAGTTTGGGGAGTTGTTTTTCCCTGTATTTCCTATCCCAGTTGGACCTAATTTTATGCCTACAAGGAGTTTTGTAGCTCTTGAACTGACCATAGTCTGCATCACTTTCTTAGGGTATGCCTAAGGTTGACCTTATTGGTCGGCCAACCATCAGTTCACTAAGTGAATATCCTGATGGCAATGGAGTTGTCCTATAAGTTGATGAAGCTACGCCTTTATCATAGGTCTTACGCTACTAAGATTTTAATGTTTTGACTGCACTTTCTGACCCCAAGTATCCATTTGAACATGGATACCTGGAGCTTCTAGTAGCCAATCTGAAACCTTGTTATCTTGCAAATCCCTAAACTCATGGCTGTCATAACAAGCGCCATTGTCTGCCCTTACACACTTTGGGATTCCGAAACTAAAAACACATCTTTCATGACATTAACCACCTCTCTAGATGTCTGAGTTTATATTGACAAAGCCTCAATCCATTTAGAAAAGTAATCAATAAAAACTAAATACAAGTCTTCCGTAAAGGTGAATACATATGTGCCTATAACTTGCCATGGTTGTGTGGATAACTCATGCTCTTGCATCAGTAGATGCTTAATCTGAAAATGCATAATACAAACATTGCATCTGCCTACCATGTCTGAAATCCCACTGCTGACACCTACTTCAGCTTTGTCTTTGACACTCACTGCTTCAACATTTTGTAATACCCTAATGACCTTCATGACACTTTTCTAAATGCTCAGTTTGCATCATCTTAAGTATATACTGTAGATTCTGGAATTGGATAACATAAACTCATTATGGACACTGAGCTTGTCCCTAGCAGCATATAGCTGGCATATGTTTTGCTGAACACGTCTACATTATTCGGCCATCCCTTACGCATATACGTTAAGCGTTTTCTAGCGCAACTATCTTCCTGCATAGCCTTAAATATTACTTCCTCCTTAACATCCTGATACGTACTAAAAGAAACTACAGCATGTACATAGCTTTTTACTGCATGGCATTTAATGCTAGCTATTCATAGCAAGCATATCTATCAAGTCGATTCAAGGAGTCTGCCAAAAAAATATTTTTGCCCGGAGTATGAAAAATAGTGTAATCATACCTCATTAAACATAACTTGAAACGTGCTATAACTGGTAATCGAGAAAGATCTTTTTCACCTAACATACCTATCAAAGGTTTATGGTTACTCTTGATTTAATTTAAGCCTATGAGATAATAATCAAATTTCTCGCAAGCCCATATAATGGCAAGGGATTCCTTTTTTACCATAGCCTGTCTAGTCTCTGTTTCAGACATTTTCCTGGAAACATATTCAACTGGTTGCCAATCGCCATTTTTAGTAGACTGCAGCAATACTGTATCAAAAGCATTTTTACTTGCTTCTGCTGACACTCTGTGCCTAGCATTTAAATTAAATGTACATAGCACTGGCAGCTTGGAAATTTCCTGTTTTATTTTGCAAAATACTTATTGATTTAGTCCCCAGAACCATTTGGAATGTTGACCAGAACCCTCATGAATCAGCGTGCATAAACCTGCAAGTTCACTACTAAATTTCATTAAGTAGTTAACCATACCAAGGAACCTTTTCACCTCCGTTTTATTTTCAGGAGGTAACATTAACAATAGCCTCTACTTTACTCAGGTTCGGTTTTATACCTGTACCACTAACTATATGGCCTAAAAACTTGACCTCCAAGCATCCAAATTCACATTTCTCCTTGCGGAGTGTTATGCCTGACTTCTCCATTATTTTTGTTACTGAATCTCACCCAGTGTTCTTGAGGGTTTGACCTATACACTAAGATGTCATCCATTAAACAAATGATTTCTTTTTAACCTTTCAATATTTTTTCTACTGCATGCTAAAAATACTCTGGAGCTGAAAAAATACCAAATGGCATGCGTTTAAAACAAAACCCTCCCAATGTGCAACAAATGTTGTTAACAATCTGCACTCGGGGTCCTATTTAACTTGCCGAACGCCAGAATTATCATCCGATTTTGAAAACAACTCCTTTTAACAAGTAACATAGCATGTCAGAAATCTTAGGTAAATGATAAATTTTTCTCCTGACACATTTGTCGTGATTAGATAAATCTACACACATCCTTATTTTGCCTCTCGGTTTGGGAGCAATCGTAAGTCCCAAATATCATCAGCAGGTTCTTCTGCTGGTTCTATGACATTATCAGCTAGCATTTTATCTAATTCCAATTTAGCTTATCTCTTAAACCTGCAGCTATTGGCCTTGGTCAGTATAGCCTACCAGGATCAACACCTTACTTCAAGTTGATGGTGTACATGCTAGGCAATGTTTCATGACCCTCAAAAGCCTTAAAGGTTGGCTTGCAACAAAATTCACATTACAGTTATTTGGTATCAAAAGATTGACCATGTCTTACTCTGTTGTGTTGTAGGTGCCAAATCTGTGGAAATGTGATTACAAGCTCTTAAAAGCTCAAAAACAAAAAGCCGCCGTAGATTGGAATCTCTTTATTTCTCTGACATAGCCATGAAATTTGGTTATTGTCTTGTCATGTGATGTTCTTACGTGAATTGAAAGGCCAATAAAAAGCTCAATATTAAACTTATCGTAACACTAGTTTATGACAAACACTTCGGGTTTTACCAAAGGCCCCGTATCAAATATAGATGCTCGCTACTTTACAGTTTTGTTTCGGTTTGGTCTAATCGGCAAATCGTAATCTGATCATGTGACCCAATACTTCGCAAATAATTTTTACAGCACTTTTCAATTATCACAAGTGACCAACAGGCTCATCATGTTTATCAGTCAATGATATGTACTCCTTCAAGCTAAGGCTAAAAAATTAAACGAATTTTTATGGTCAGTTATAAAATATCACTGCTAAAAATGACAGCATTACAATGACATTAAAACAGACGCGTAAGAACAATAGACATAGTTTTATTGAATGCGTGAAGTATATTTGTGAAAATATTTTGACGACTAAGGTTGCATGAAAGTGTAAACAGAAACCATCTCTCACAACTACGTCACATTTGAGCCGTTTTGGAAAGACAATCCAAACTACGGCGGTCTCGTGTGGCTGCGATTAACTGTTCGTTTTTGAGCTTTTAAGAGCTTGTAATCACATTTCCACATATTTCACACCTACAACGCAACAGAGTAAGACATGGTGAATCTTTTCATATCAAATAACTGTAATGTGAATTTTGTTGCAAGTCAACCTTTAAGAAATTTCTTTATAGGATCAAGCTCCAATTCAAACTTAAATTTAAAATAAATGAGTTAAACATTCATCTTATCAGCATAAGATAACAGAATTGCAGATAATAAGATGATTTACAGGTAATAAGATTTTGCAGACATAATGAAAGAAAGTGTAATGGTATCATCACTGCTTGTTATGAGTAACTAAAAACTTTTCTTCGACTTACTAGCATTTGCAATATTAGCCATCTACTGCTCAGTCCCTGTAAATAATTGTTCTGAGCTATGAAAATAGGACATGCTAGTTATCCAGGTTTAGTAAGCTCACATTTTTCACATCAGCATTATAGACTTTTTCAGTAATCTGTTGTTTAGTTGAATACACTATTGACCATGCTATATCGTTACATACAGTTAATGATCACATCTTTAGCACTAATCAAAACCACATTTGTCTGTTTAAAGTTATCAAGCATATCCTCTGGATAGGTGTGATGTGAAGATATAACCGTGTCACCAAATGTCGCTGCTTCAAACAGTTGTTGACGGCATGGGTAAGTATGGTATAATATTTCAGGTTCACTGTATTGCCATGTGGTACTACAACAGCTACATGTTTGTACTGAATGGTACTAGTAACATGCGTAGAAGACAACTCCTATGCACTGATAGCCTAACTCTTAATTTCTAGTCTCTCACGGTGCTAAAAATAGATACCGTAAAATCTCCATTTGAATGCCATGGCACTCTATTTTTCAACCCTTTTTATAGTGACTGTCGAATAGAGGTGGCGTTCAAATAGAGGCTGTCGTTGTATTTTCCAAATGACTCGTCAGAATTTTGGGAACATAAATTTAACCCTTTTATGAGTAAAGCGAATATCGCCTGTACTTTGCCCTCTCCTTTGGGTAGAGCAACATTACCCCTTTTGCTAATTAATAAATCTGCTAACTTACCTTCAACTTGTCAAAAATCTCTTAATAAATATGCATTGGAAAGTTGAAAAATATCTCTATGTACCAGTTGATATCTATTGCTTGCAATCAACTTGCGATGATATTATAGCCTGTGCCCTGCTTTGCAAATTGTTCGAGCTTTTAATTTTGAGTTGGCTCGGCCAGTTGCGTTCTGATTGTTTGCTTTTGATGGAACAAACATCTTCTGGTTGCTTAATATGTTCCACAATGTCTTCCAATCTGAACTCCTCTTCTGCACTGCTGAATTAGTCGATATTAGCATCCAAACAATTTTTTAGCAGAGTAAAACTTATGTGCTGCATATCGCACAAATAATGATAACTTTAGCCGCATGCACTTTAAGCACAACTTGTAGCCTAAACTAGTCATTCATATGCCATCGTAAATGTAAACCGTTTTTCACACACGTCGAAGTATCAAGATCGTGTTAAACAAGAAACCACTATCAGCCTGATACACTTCTTAATTATTTCTATTGTGTTGCTTTCAAAGTTTTAATGAAAAAAAACCGAAACGCTTTAGAGTTGGACAACGAGAGTTAATTGTAATTGATGTAACCGAGTCATCATTAGTACGATTTTGTGGAAACTTTTTATACTGATCGCTTGCTATTATGGGTTTGTAAAGATCAATGTCAAAGTGGCTGTCAAATAGAGGTGGCGTTCAATTAAAGGGTGGCGCTCTATTTTTCAACCCTTCTTCCATAGTGGCGGTGAAATAGATGTGGCATTCAAATGTAGGTTTCACAGAGTGTTTTTAAGTAACAACCAAGAGAAATAGAAGCTCTCAGTGGGCAGATATTCTAGTGATGTGTAAATTGTTTGAGTACAGATTCATCATGGCCAGATGACACAACGTTGTACTTCCAAGATGAGGTAGCAGAGATATCTCTGCCAGACTTTGCACGGTCTCTCAGCATTAGGACATTCCTTCAGATGTGCAAACTCAAATTCAAAACGGAACGAAGGAGCAATGCTGAGTATTTATCCACCACAGGTAAACGTTTGCGCCATCTCTGCTTTACTATCACCACATCGACTAAACTAAACTTAGTCACATACCACTTCATTAGTGTTCTATGTTTTTCTTCTGTTGTCACTAAGTTATGGTAACTGATTGAACTGACCTTGACCCAACCTTCCATTACTTCTAGTACCTGGTATCTGATTTTTTTCTGATCAGCGCATCTTTAAAAGAGATACATGTTTAGATGTTAGTCTTGCGAACCTGATGGATGTTTGGGGCGTCAGCTGGGAAGTAGCGTAACATCGAAGTTGACTAAAGATTTTTAGGCTCCAAAAATTGGCTCAGAGTTTTGCTGAGTGCTATTATGTTATTTGTATGAATGAAACTTCTGCTTTTTGATGAATTGCTGTCGACAGCGTAAACTCTCTTTGTATGTTGACAAAGAGCTTTTCATGGCTGTGCAGTCATACTAGTTATTGTTGCATGGAGTGGCATTGCAGAGATCATGGCGAAGAATTTCTGTATCAGTTTCTTGACACCACAGCAATTTAAATATGAATGTATTTAGTCTCACTAAAAACACCCACGCAATCCACACAAAAAACAAATGTCTCTGCTGCATAAGGTAATTATAAGGAAAACATTCGCTCTAACAATTATCATCGCAAGCAACATAATAAAAGTGGACAAGATAATGTACTCAGTAACTAGATTTTTAAAATGGAACTGGTTTTTATCTACTCTAGTCACTTTAAAGTTTTTGTTCTGTCATTTGTGAAACTACCTACATTTTATTATGAAGATTCTAAATAAACATGTACAGTATGTTAATGCAACAACTCTCTTACTACTCTCTAAGAAAACCCAACAAATGACCCGTTGAGGCACACCTTCACTATTTCTAAATATCTACTTCTGGTAGCAGTACAAATACATTACAGATATAGTACAGATATAGTAGAGATATAGTACAGATGTAGTACAAATACAGTACAGATACAGTGCAGTTACAGCGCAGATATAGTACCGATATATTGCAGACCCATACATACAATATTACTCATGTATTATCCATCGAAGCAGCATACAGTGTATTCCCTTAGGTTTTGTTTTGGTTCTTCAGGTAAAGTGCCAGTTTTCAGGCAGAAAAATCTCATCCTCACAAGCTTTGACGATATTGTATCACATGTTAATGTCAAGGTCAGTACTGTTTCAATAAAGTAGACTGGGTTGTAAACCTTTGTATTTGATTATTAGCTTCTTGGTGATTCTGGGCACTGCTCGCTGCTCAAGTTATGAATGCCAACTTACTTATAGCTTTTGTATTATGTCAAAATATCGTATACCCTAAGTAGCAGTTCCATTTTTCATTTTATTCTACTGCTACTTCATGTAAACCTGAGGCTTCTGGGGAAATCAGTTCGTACTTATTAATATGATTGGGTAATCTCAACAAAGTTGTAGGCATTCTTGTCAACTGCTCTTTTATATTGTCATCAACTGATGCATTACATCTCGACTGATGCATTATCTGAATCAGTTTTCTGTATCTATATCAGATTGCTGTATCAATTTTTTACTGGAGCGAAGGAATGGCCTCTGATCGGGATGGGTGTACACAGTGCTAATAGGAATGGTGAAGTACAGCTATTTTAGTTTATGTTGTTACACAGCAAAAAGGGTTGGATGGAGAACTAAACGAGAAGACAACTGCCGAGATGAATGCACACCTTGCCATGGTGCAGAGTGTATTGGGCAATGCGGAGGTGAGACAACTCTCTCTCTAATTAGCTATTTTATCGAACATAAGATAGGTATTTAAATTATAATAAACATGTAATAACAATGCACTTTAGTATTTCAGCCCATATTTTAGGTTTAGCAGAGCGCTAAAAAGGTTTAATCGTAATTATGATAAATATGCTTACGAGTAACTTTCTTGCAGTTATCCCCTGATGAGTGAAGAATGTTTCACTGTCACTATCTGCATGTGCGCTGTGGAATGTTGGAATATCTGGTGTTTTTATCCATAATAGTGACACCATACCAAGTGCTGAACTATCTCATGCTAGCTGTATATTTAGTTAGAGAACACAAACTAACTCCAGTCCTAAGATATGAGCCATGCTGTAATCTATACGCAGTCAAAACTCTATTCACAGTTGCCTTAACATATGAACTGTTTGACGTAAAGCTTCAGCAAATATTTCACCCGCAAGTTATTTCTAACATAAAGTAGTTTTTCAAAGCAACGCAAATTTTTAAGAAACAATAAAGAAGGTAAAGAAGAATATAGTAGAATAGTAGAAAAAGTAGAATACAGAAATGACGTAATAGCTTTACCTTTTGCCTGTCACTACGGTAATGTAACAATAAAAACACTTTTTATTGTTAATTGAATTATCAATACCCGGTATATATTTTATCAAAATATTTTAGTTTTTTGCTTTCATTTAATTACATATTTTTATATAGTTTCTCTGTTTTCATGCGCTGTATAATTACCTATAGTATGTGTTAGTTGTCATAGGTTATGGAAGGAGGAATAGTTTACAATGTATTCTTATGACACTGCAGTTTACCATGTGAGTCAGATTTCAAAATGAATTAACTTGGTAAGTTGAGGGTTGACTCTATTCCTATGCCCACATCTACAAATGGACAAGTGATCTAGCCTTTGTTCTAATAAGACTGTCGGTTGGGATCAGAGCTTCGCGTAATTCTGTACCATTTATTACAACTATTATCGCTACAATAGGCAGCAAGAATATAAGATGCATTTGAACTTTTTTCTGTCTGCTTGTTGTATAGTTAGACAGAGTTATGACCTTGTTGCAGGTGTATATCGCCTGGACAGATCCTGTCGTAGCCAATGAGGTAGGCTGTTTAATGTTACTACACTCACCTCTGTCTGTTATACTTACTACTGATCAGTATAGCTACTCTTCCTACTCTGGTTGCTGCATACGCAGTAAGGCCTCTATTGTGTTTTAATAGCTTATAACTGTCCTGTTCATAAGTATTACTTCATGTTGAGTTTCATGCTCTTGTATTTACTAAAATGGCTTTTATATGTCTTTTACATGCACTTACATGAACTGTTGCTAAGGCAGCGGTAAGATATATAATCTTGCCAGCGGGGCTGACATAGGAAGACCAGTAAACTATTAAATTTAAATGGAAGATGATTGTGTTATGCTTTCTCTCCCATTGAATTATGCCAGGGGCTAAATCTGTGATATGCTGGTTTTCCGTTTAGAGATTTATTTGAGACAAGGAGCGATGTGCTATTTTAAGGTGAACAAACTTGTTTTAATAAGCAATTTTAAAAGAAACAAGTAGATAGATAAGTTGCAGTTATGTCTCTGTCTGGTCACCTATGTAAATGTTAAATATAGGAGATCTCTGTTTGTGCTTTTCCTTTGTTAGTCGTATCGCAAGATATTCAGTAGTTTATCTATGGATCTTGTGTGGTACGTTAGTGACCCACAGGCTATACCATACTGAGATCGAGCTGCATGCTCTCATATTTTTAGATGGAGTTTACTACCACTTAGGTTGAAGTCAAAAGACTTATTGAAGGTGTTTGCAGATACTAAGTTTAGCCTAGTCCTTAGCAAGTCCTCTGCTCATGCTTCATACAATATACATTGAGTAGTCGTCCTCACTTGTTAAACAGTAAATTTATTTCAGCTTATTGTAATTCTGCATTGGAAAAGTTTCTTTTAGCTTTTCTAGACTTGGTACTTAAAATCTTCAGCAGTAGTTACATCCCTTTATAGATAGCTCTGTAAATTGCCTATGAGCAGACAACCCTAAATAGTAATGGGTAGGTAGTCTCACTCCTTAGCTTGTAGACAGCTGCATGCTGAGGTGCTGCTATGCTAGTTTTAGAAAGTGGAGAGGCTGTTGTGTGCGTGTATTTAAACACCCCGATAACTCTTTCTCACTACCTTTACTCAATCAGTCAAGTTTTGACAACAGCCAGTTTTTTGGAAGTATCTCCTGATGAATGAATATCTTTCTCACTCCCGTATTAACTATGAAACGCGCAGAGCAAAAAATGGGTTGAGATACAGATTCAGCAATATATATAGAAATGCACTCTACGCCATTTGATTTATAAACTGGAGGAATATGTAAGATTTGTGATTCCATTAAATTTTAGAAAGTAATATGATGAAATTTGTTTTGCCATGTTTATTATAAAGTTTGATGCAGTATTTTGTGGTACTCCTTGGGTTTCACTTAAGAGAGTTGATTCCACATCATTGATTCAATAGATTCTTCCCATTATTTCTCTATCAGTCACAATAAAATACAGTGCCATACAAAGGAGAGTACCAGATTTCCTCTTGCCATGAGGAAGAGGATCTAGATGCCTAGACGTGTGTCAATTTTTACAAAGTTTTTGGGACATAGGCATTCTCTCCTACATCCGATAGCCACCAGTGGCATGATGAGGTATTCTCTTATCTGCCGTAAACCAACGCTGTGTTGTTTACCAGCTCACCAGCAGCAATTCTAGCAACAACAAATCCTGCATCCAGGATAGGTACATATTTGAGTTGTTTCTCATTGTGCTTGCAAGTCAGCGCCAGTCTACGCAGTTGTTAAATCTAAATTTGTTCGATCAAATTTCATTTACTCTAGTCTGAATACTGTCTCGAGACAGCGGTATGAGCTGGGACAGCACAAGTAGCTGTCATTATTGCCATAACTTCATATTCAGCAAAATGGGGAAATTGCCTAGACTTGTGAGGTCACCGGAATGCTTTTCTTTATTCCTTCCCCATGCTTCTGCAACACTGTTCACAACATATATATGCTATATTACTAATAATAATGCTCTCACGCTGTATTACTAGTTATAATACTGTCATGATATATTACTAGTAATAATATTGTCATGATATATTACTAGTAATAATATTGTCATGCTATACTACTAGTAATAATATTGCCATGCTATATTACTAGTTATAATATTGTCATGCTATATTACTAGTAATAATACTGTCATGCTATATTACTAGTAGTATTACTGTCATGCTATATTACTAGTAATCATACTGTCATGCTATATTACTAGTAATAATACTATCATGCTATATTACTAGTAACAATACTGTGCAAGCTAGCACTGGCTGATGCGAAAATTCTGTGTTTATGTGAAACAAAGCTCTGAATGTCATGGAAACGATTTGGTTTTTGACTTAAGCTAGTACTGGGAATATAATAGCCTATGTTGATTTGTGCACAAGCATTCATCACCACCATCATATTCTCTCATACCACCCTGAATGAGATGTCAAATGGATTACTAAGTGCTCTGACCCGGAGCATTGCCCAGAAGCACTGCTTTGCACGACCGCTTTGCTCTACTCGCTGGCCAGCTGCATCGAAAAGCTCAGCAACCTCTGTTCACTGAGCGATTGACTATTTTCAGCTGAAAGCACTGTAGTGAGCAGACAGTGATGTAAGAATTTTGCATGGAACATTTCCAACAGGCTGTTCATGGCTGACTTGTCTTTTGAGAGGATGAACATTAAAGCCCTGCCTGTAATTTCACCAGAATTCAGCTCGCCAGCAAGAATTCTATGGATAAACATTTCATTTAGTCAGCTTGCCACCCTTGCATAGTTTGTAGGTTGTCTCATCAGCGGAGTCTGGTCTGTCGTTTCCAGTATCTGATCAGACTGTTCGCCAGCCAATCTCTGCATCTACCCATGAACCTCTGTTTACAATTCCATCATTCACAAAGTTGATAAATTCAGACTGGTATTTGATTAGTCTGGATACAAGGTGTTGTGTTGATGTGTCACACGTTGATGTTGAGGTACGATCAGTCACCAGTAATGACCGAATCACACACACGATTACCTCTTTTCTTTACTGCCATATCTCTATAGCGTACAATGGTGCTCCCATAACAACCAGATCTTCATGATACAATACTGAGCATCAAATGGTGTATTCTGGTGTGTAAATAGGCCATTGCTTACAGCCACAATTGAGTCACCCAATAAGATAAGCCACTAGGCCAAGTCTAGTCTCCCTCACTAGAAATTAAACAAATATTTGGGCTACATTATCATCTGGGCATGAAAATCAGTCTTCTAGAAGCGTTTCCATGCAAAGGTCATGCAGTGGTTGTAGCTGTATCGAGTGGGAATCAAAAGCCTACAAGCTCTTTTGTCTTTACTAGGACCTGTTGTTGTTGTAGTTTTCTATGGAAATGCTCGATCGTGTGGATGATTTGTTTAGCGATTAGGAATGAAAGCTCTCCATATGTATATGTTCTAATCCTGTTTCTGTGTAATATTTCACCTTGTAATTCACTAAAGAATTTGTGCTATTTTTTCATTTGTGATGGTGTTTTGAAAAACTATGGACATATTGCGTGTGATAGCTCATTGATCGTTAGGAAATTTTCATGAATCCGCTGACTCTATCTAGCATCAAATGATGAATTATCACAGGATGCAGAAGTGTACGCAATACTGATAGAAATAACCTAAGAGTTACCCTTAGACCTTCCTGTAGATGCCAACTAAATGTATTTTTTTAGTAGCTTTTGGCATACATTTCATACATTTACAAAATACCTTTAATCTTCTTGTTGCCAGAGGAGCCTAGTGGCTACACTTGCCCTGATTCTAGTAGTCCCAACGGTATTGAGAGGCAGGAAGGAATGGTTAGAGATCTATTGACATGTACATTAGGTGGCTGACTAATTTTGGTGTAATATCTGTTGTACCGACCCTTTATTATTATAACAGTTAATTGATTCCATTCAGAGCAGATACAAGTTGTTAGACGATTATTCCACAAAAGCGTATACAGCCAGTATTGATTTTTCCATAGGTAGTTGCTACTAAATTTAAGGACTTTGTTTTCTTTGAAATGCCTCAGAATTAAAGCTAATAAGCAGCAACTCTTTAGTTAAAGACGAAACTGTTTACCAATTTCTAAAATTAGAAAAAATGTGCGTTCTATATGTGTGCCGCGCGCTCGGTATAAGATATAACTATCTTCATAAAGGTGTGAAACAGTTTACTGATAAGGAGGTAGGCTATTATATTGTCTAGAGTGATTCTCAGCATCTCCAATTGTACTTGTTCCATATCTCCTTTGACAACTATTTCTGCCTCTATAAACATAAACATGTATGTTGAATAGATTTGCAGAATATTTATCTGGACATTTTGCTTCGCCTAAAATCCGGCCATATCTGATATAATTAACCAGTTTTATTTAAACTGTTCCTAAATGTACGATCATGTTTGTAAAAATTTTGTAGTGCTTTTCACAGGTGAGAAGTCGTTCAAAAAGTTTTTATAGTTGAAATTTTTTAAAGGATTTTAAATCATATTATTTTTGCGCTATTTGCCCTCAATGATGACGAATTAAATTGATCATCTATAAATGTTAAAATGTTGCCGTAATGTATCTGTTATTCACTAAAACAAAATGATGCCTCATCAAGTGATAAGAATTGCTGAGTCTGATGTGAAACAGAATAAAACTGTTTTTCACTTGACAAGTGCCTTTTTATATGATATTAGATTGTGTATCGTTACCCATTGGCTGACTGACAAGAGCCTTTACGGGCTAACTGTAAACAGCGCCTAGCACCAGCTTGTTTTCTAGTTTTTAGAAAACAGTGTAACTGTTATGTTCATAGATGGTTCTCGTTAGACGGAAACAGTCCATTATCGTGTTTGCCAAAGGGACAGTTGTTCAACAACATGCTAATTATAGCTTGCTTTGCACAGCCTGGTACGCGTGCCTCATTGAAGAGTGAACTCTGTTAAAAGGTCATCTTATTCTTAACAATGACATAATATGTGTAATTTAAACTTTAACAGGCGTTAGAATGGCTTTCAGGATGTAGTTTTGACTTTGGTATGAATTAGGACTTCATAGGAGTTTGTGTGGAGTATTCCAGCAGTGAACAAAGGTTCCATGCACAAGGATATACTATTAATATTGCCATAAGAGTTGTTGACTAACGCTGATTCTGATGTGATTTCAGGTGACAAAACCACGGGCTGGCTCTGTATACTCCTGGCCTCTGAATGTTATAGTCCCTTTTCTTAAACAACGAGAAATGAAGAAAATAATAAGGGCTAAAAAATGGCAACATCTATCAGAAAATGAGGTAAGATGGGTGTGTAGAGCGTCAGCCATTTGGTGCAAGTGTTTCCTTTAGCAGCATTTGACTAACAGGTCAACATATCTACTGCGGCCAGACTTTGCTAACAATTGAATTAATGATCACTGCCGTCAGTGAAGCAGGTTTGTATATTTTAAATGGCAGCGTCTGAAGCTGTAGATGTCTCTAGTTCTGTCAATTGACCTTGACCTCACCATAGCCTGTGGAGTGAGTAGCTGCTGATAGATCTAGCAATCTACACAAACAGGATTTTGCCAATCATGTTTTATTTATGAACTTTTTCATCAGCAATAGTTCTATGAATATTGTAGTGACTATTCTAAAGCATGTTTTAGCAGAATTAACAAAAGCAACTACAGTCAAACATGGATAACTCGAACTTCAAGGGACCGAGCAAAAGTGTTCGAATTATCAGAGCGTTCAAGTTATCAGAGCACTGTCACAAGTCCATATATTTACTTATTTATTAGTAGATACATGTACATATACAAACTATAATATAAATCAAAAGCACAAATGGCTTGTTTCAAATTAAATGCTTCTAATGTAAAGTTTAAAACGTTTTCATGAAAAAGTATAGAGATTTTTTCTATCACTTGAGATTGGTTTGTTGTTTGAGGTGATGTTATTGCCAGGACGTTTTTCAGATTGACATTGGCAAAACTTGATCGTTGTTGAAATGCTCAAAAGAAAAGACATTTTTTTCTTTTGGGGTTTTACCCCCGATCAATTTTGCTGTTTTTTCTGGAAATTTATGCAGATTACCTTACTTTACCTGGGATTCGTTAAGAGCAACACTCCGAGGCAGTTCAATTAAAAGTTTTACGAGGTTTTACGGTACATTCTATATCACTCACGCATTTTTAATAGATACTTATTGAATGTACCCACGTATTCTGTGTTTAGGTCAAACGATGAATAGTTTTTTTTGTAGCTCAGACAACGTATACGTTTAATTACAAGAATTTTTAATACGATTTAAACATTCAACATTCCGACGTTGATTCAACACAGAATCAACGTCGGAAAACTATTCATCACGGGCTAGCTGGGTTACACCACGCACTCAAGGATTTCGCCACGCACATACAAAACAAAAACAACATGCGATTTTTGTTTTGTATGTGCGTGGCGAAAATCCTTGCACGCGTGACCCGGCTAGCCCGTGCTATTCATCGTATCGCAGTATAAATCAAATTTCACCAAACTTTTAGAAAAGTCGTTGACAAAAATATTTTGCCGATGGTGGTAATAACGACGCTTATGAATTACGAAAAGATGAAGTTTACCTCTATGGCTTTGAATAAAGTGATTTTCTAAAGCGATAACAACCGTTTCGGTAGCCGTTGGGCAAAAAAACAGTTCGAATTAACAGTGTTGAGTTCGAGTTATCTATAGCAATTTATCATTACGTGGGAGCGGACCAAAGGAAATGTTCGAATTAACCATGTGTTCGAGCTATCCGTGGACGAGTTATCCATGTTTGACTGTATGTTCCGTGCAAATCCATCCCCTTATCTTCAGCTTGGCAATCCCAGCAGTAGCCTAGTTGCATGCTTCTGCAGACATGTCAATATTGTAGGTGTGTGAGAAGGTGCGGCAGGTCTGCCAAGCATTAACAGTTAGGCTAGGACAGAAGAAATTCTTCTTTGGTGACCGGTAAGTAGGTATAGTTGGTGACGTGACGCTTCACATGAGGTACTTGTCGGCCGTTAGCTATCCTTCGCATCACGCCTGTCAGTTTGATGTATTGCCATTTCCTCATCGCAATGAATCAATGTCCTGAGACTGTTTGCTACCTTACGTTGTTTTATTGCTCCACACTTTTGCTCCGGGTTTTTTTAAAATACACATGCTGCTAAGATATTGGAATAAAGAAAGTGGGGGAGGCTGGCATGTAATGCTAGGATCTGTTCATCTTGAGTTGTTCAACTGCTAAACATATTTAACCAGCATGATTGATAGAAGGGAGTTTTTAAAATTATATACCAACCTGTTCCAGGTGAACATCTGAGATAAAACTCATCTTTTAATCTATTGTAACTATGGAGATATTTAAGGGTATTACGAAGGTAAATAGGGTTTGCACTATCATTTTCTAGGGTTTTTGGTGAGTCTAAAATAGTTTTTTTGTTTTAATTTCAATTCTCTTTTGTAATAAATAAAGAATCCAAAGGTTGGTTTATTAAAGATTGAAATCAGGACCTTATTTATCTTAAAATTTGCAGGGTTACAGCACTGGATGCTCTTGTGTTTGGGCACCTGTTCGCAATTGTCACTACTACACTGCCCAACAACTGTCTCTCAGCAGTCATTAAAGATTTTGACAATCTTCAAGAGTTTCTCAGGCGAGTCAATGATATCTACTTTTCAGAAGAGAAAGTAGCGTCTCCACAGATTCACGCTCGCTAACAAGATGTTAGAGACATTTCAAATCATATGACAGATCCTCCTTTTTATAGTCTCACTTTCAGTTATGACTTCTCTAGACTGTTATACCTGTAGATATGACTGCTCTCTATACATGTTGTGGAACTATGTATGGCTAACTGAATGTTGTTTTGAAGACACATTTTCTTTATTGAATAATATGGGAGACTGAGGTCTTGTCCATAGGGCAAGCTGTGCTGCCACCTGCTGTCATGGTCAGTGTGAGGTTGTTAGTGATTCCACCTGCTGTCATGTGTCAGTGTGAGGTTGTTAGTGATTCAACAGAATAGAAAAATAAATGTAGCCAATAAAATATTTTTATGTGAAAGTCGAGATGTATGACAGAGGAAAGCTGCTATTCATCACTAATGTTTATATACAGGATGCTGAATGTGTCGCAACCACAATTTCCTTGTACTGTGTAGATCATTGCCATGGTTACAGCCTTAATATTATAATCCCAATGACATCTGTTTATCATATCCGATATGCAGAATGCTGGCTATGAGGATATCGATGATTCAACTTTAATTTCTACCTTTCATGACGCTTTGTTATGCTGTCACATTCACTGCGCTTTTGTTTATTCACTAGATGCTCTGTATCAAGCTGTATAAGACAGCCATATACGCAGAGTTATAAACTGATGATTATGCCGCAGGTTGCTCCTTTGCTAATTTTTGAACCATCCCCATATATCTCAGGCACTGGTGAACAGTGTGTGCAAGAGTGTGTTAAGGTACCGCCACACATGCCGATTTTTTTGTTGGTTCTGACCAAAATCACTAACTAAACGCAAAACAGAATTATTCCGCTGAAATTCACAGAATTGTCCGAGCTGTGCATGCACACCGTAATCGTCGACGAAACGCTTTTAATTGGCTAAACAAATTATTAGCGAGTATTAGCAATTGGTACGTATAGTCCAAGACACGATCACGACACACAGTAAAAGTACCAATGCAATTCAACATAATACATACGATGCAACTGCCTAAATTGCGCTATTGTTGGTTCTTTAGCATTCGGACGCTATGGCAAAAAATCGTTTCTTTTTTAATAATAACAATCTCTTTTTTGGCAGCAAAAGTTCCGTTGTAGAAAGACTTGCCATCTTTAGCACAATCATGTCGATTGTAACGTATTTATAATGGCGAATTGCGATAGTTTTTTTCTTGCTGGTCGCATTATGAGCCTCAGACTATATAAATTGCAAAAGCTGCTAGAATCGTGCTCGCCAAAGCCTGGTTCCCATATCGATTGCGAGACCCCGATGGTAACTTGCGCAGCAAAACGCTTGCAAAGCTAGGCTCGGCGGCTTCTGTTCATATAAAGCTATCAAGCTTCATATAAACATATAAAGTTGCATTGCTAATAATTGCATAAAATATTTGCTCGCTATGCTGTTTCAATAATGGTGTCCTTCACCTGTACAGTGCATTTCGGGAAGGTTTTGCCTGCAGCTTTTCGCGAAATTTGAACAGCGCTAAACTCTAGCGTTGACCGCCAGCAACTACCGTCGGTACCCGGCATGTAGATTCACATTTCACCGCAATAGCCTGCGGTGCTTTGCGACGTATATGGGAACCAGGCTTAATAATTTGTTTAGCCAATTAAAAGCGTTTTGTCGACGATTTTGGTGTGCATGCATCGCTCTGACAATTCTATGAATTTCGGCCGAATAATTATGTGTTTTTCATTTATTTCGTGATTCTGGTCAGAACCAACGAAAAAATCGGCATGTGCGGCCGTACCTTTCTTCTGAAGCTTCTACATGTGTACCACTGATGAAGAATTTGTGAAAGAGTTTTGCTATTTCAAGTATTCAAATAAAATGAAGTTTCTATGGAGACTCAATCATAATGAATTACTACAGGCTTACAGAAACCCAAAGACGTATGCAGGATTACACTCGCAATATGCTAGCGGTGTACACAAAAGGCTAATGATGCAAAAACCGGTACACCTGGTAGTACCGGTACACCTGACAGCCTTTTTCTTTTAAAAGTTAACCTTGATTTTGGTACCAACTTGTGATCAGTTCGAACTAGGATTATGTTAGTGTTTATTTGTATTCAACTGTATGTATTGTCTGTAGAAAATATTTAAATGTGTACGGTGTCTATAGGATATAGTTGTATATATATACACATATATATGTATGTATATATATAGTATATATATATAGTTGTAAAGTGTCTGTAGTAGATATGCTACCTGTGATACACATTCTATAGAATAAATCCACAGTTGTACAGTGTAGGATATATTCATTGTTGTGTAATATCTGCAGGGTGTATTCAATATTCTTGTTGCGAGATACCATAATTGAGTAAATACTATCACAAAGCTCCGCTTGCTTATAATCTGCCTTCTGATTGGTGCTGGATAGGTTACGGTTGAGAGGTTTGCTGTGCTCTATGATATATAAAGGCTGCTATGCGTCTGTAGCGTACATATTAGTAAAATAGAAGATCAGAGAAGACATGCAACTATACTTAGTTTGTGCTCTTTTAGCACTTGGGACTCCATTGGCGACGGCTACCAAGTAAGTCTACTGATTATCTTATATTTTCATCAGTGTTAACATAGCACCCTGTTTGATCGTAACTTACAGTATGTTTGTTAAAGGTTATTATATGTACCATTGCTTTAACTGCGTGATATGCTTGGTTTGCAGTGAGCCTGGTTACTTGGTCTCTGCACCAAACCGATTCATACAAAACCGGCCAGAAACTGTATGCATTGATCTCTACAATGTCGCAGATGTGACACAAATTCAGATTTCTTTACGGACTGTGTGGATAGGCAGGTCATGGCGCCCCCTTCCAGAGGGAACCCAGAATTTGACAGTTGACACGGCTACCACCACAATACAACCAGGAGGTTCGCTAACTCCTCTTTCTTATATACATGTAGTAATTTATAATTAAACCATGGTGATGAAAAATTGACCATTTTATTACCTTTAATCTTTTCTAGATAAAACTAAATGCCTATCGCTGACGCTGCCAGGGTTTGACTCGGAATCACAACCGGAGTATGTGACTCTTGAAGTTAGCGGTCGACCAGCAACAGGAAACCCAGCTGGTTATTATTTCAGTGACTCCATGAAAATTGCCATTCTTGGTAGATGGTACAACACAGAAATTACTTTTATCCAGACTGATAAACCCATATATAAGCCAGGACAACTTGGTAAGTACAGTAGAAATAACCATGGTAGTGGTAATTCTGTTGTTAATCAATGCCATACAGCTGTATACACAATTGATCTTTCATGTTTAGCTTGCTGGCCTAGTGCTTGTTTACTTTTTGTTGTTATGCATCAACAGAGTACATTTTTGTAATCTCATAGCTGCAAACAGCTAAAACTTTTGGGTTGATCTAAGAACTTCTGTGTATGTTTTGTAGTACGAATCAGAATTCTGACACTAGATACGAGGTTGAGACCCTCAAATGATATGGTAAGCAATATTTGATGGTTTTATATAAATGCTATGATGTAGTCTGTATTACTGCCATTAGTAGAAGATTCTCATGGTTGACTCCTTTTCATGTGAACCCCATTAAATAGTGATTCATTATGGCTTAGCTGATTCCTCATCTAGGCTTAGTTCTGTCAGAAGGCAATTGAGTCTTAGACCGGAGATGGCAATCTCTGGTTTGAAGCAGCTTCAGTCATTTGACATCAATAATCAATTTTCATGTCGTTACTAGATAGAGATTATTACCATTGAGACTCCGAGCAGAGTGAGAGTGGAGCAGTGGAATAATCTGACTGTCAGCAATGGTAAGGACTAGATCTTTCTACTATTTGGACTAGTTTATATAAAGTAGTTGGACTATCGATGACAAACTTTATTGATGATAACAAAACATTGAATGTACTTTTGTCAGCACCACTTACTTGTCTACCCATAGGCATACCCATAGGCATACCCATAGGTCAAGAGGAGCTTTCATATGTACGGTAGATTGTACCTCTATAGAGTCGCCTTAAATCTAACACCATGTATGAGTAGCTTATATAAATCATTTTTTATGTTAGGTATGGTACAGCTCGAGTTTCAGCTGCATGAAGAACCTGATATGGGCTACTACACCATAAAAATGAAAAGAAATGGTAAAGACAATCAGCAGAGATTTGAAGTGAAGGAATATGGTAAGACTAGTGTATACTTTTTCATCTTCATTCTTTGAGTGCTGCCAACTCGTGTGATCAAATATCAAGAACCATTGTGACTGTTAAATTCAATTTATTGTAGAAACTTAGCTGTTGCCCTCCCACTTCTCCTGTGTTGATCAGGTTGAGAAGTCACCCCTTAACCGATCTGTTTTTTCATTTTGTTGTAGTTCTTCCCAAGTATGAAGTGACAGTTGAGCCTCCCAAATATGTTACATTTCAAACAGAGAGGGTGGTAGCTAAAGTTTGTGCAAAGTAAGTTCTAGAATTTGTAAGTTCTCTGCACTTTTCATTAATTAATGTGTAAATAAAGGTTTATCTGGGCAACTTCAGCTCACTTATATATCTCAATACTTGATAGGTACACTTTCGGACAGCCTGTTCTGGGTGTCGTAGAGTCCAGTGTCTGTGTGTATGAACGACAGAGTTACTATTTCGCTCGAAGTGCGGTTAGCATAGATGGCGCACCTGGCTCAAACCCAAATACCGATGGAACAAATGAAGGCAGCTACTGCACTCTTGTTGAAGAGCCGGTACATTTGCATACTGTTTTTGTATTTTGTCTTTTATTGTTGTTAATATTCCAGTGTTTGTTTTGAGTTACAATGTTGCATGTTCTGCTCATAGTTTATGAAGTGTCTCCGTAACCATGGAATCTGATAGTCATTTTCTATGTATTTTCTCTTGCTTAGTAAATGCTACGCTATAAACCATAACAGCTAACTTTACGTGTTTCAGTTGGTTGATGGGTGCTACACAGTGAATGTGAGCCGACGAGATGTAGGATATGATAGATACAGCACATACCAATATAATGTGAGACTGGTGATAGAGGCGAGAGTGAAGGAGCAAGGCACAGGTATGACTAGTTGACATGCTAACTCTTTCTTCTCTGAACTCTCAGGACTCCGGCTCAAGCAGAGCACTGTAGATATACTAACCAATCTAACTAATTTCATTCAACTGGCAATTTCATTCAACTTATGGCATTCAACTGTTTCAGGAGACTACCTGAATGCAACAGCTCAAACACTCTACTTCCAACAGTATGATATCCAGCTGAAGCTAGAGGGACCCGATAGATTTAAACCTGGACTTCCCTACAATGCAAAAGTAAGCAGTGTTGCTATGTTACAGCTGCTAAATATAACTTAATCGTAGTAATTTTTACAGGACACTCCAAACATGTTTTCTACATAACAATTTGTTTTGGTAGCTGACAGCAAAGAAATTAGACGGAAAGCCTTCACCAGGGGAACCTGTTGATATTGTGATCAACAACTGGGGCAGCCGTGGCAGATACAGCAAGAGCTACATTGCTGACGCTAACGGAGAAGTCAAGTTTAGCATACCCCCATCTGCGCAAGATCTCTCATCTTATAGCATTCAGGTGAGATATTTTTAGCTGCGTTCTCTATAACGAATAATAAAAATGTTGATAGAATAATTTTTTTGCATCCAAGAATTTGATACAATATTTCTTTTTCTAATCATGTATCATAAGTTGTTATTTTTGTAGGCTGTAGCCACAAGGTTCAACTCCTCCTTCTGGAGTTGGAGCTCACCAAGAGCATATCTCTATGTTGAGGGCTGGTACTCTCCATCAGGGTCCTTCCTACAGATCGTACCAAATACCCAGACTTTGTCTTGTGGTTCTCAAGCCACATTCAAGATTCAATATACTACAAGTATAGCCTTGGAAACTCGACTTCAATACAAGGTAAATGTTCTTGTATAATGGGTTTGTGTATACATCTATTCATAATCTAGGATTCCTTGACTAGTAAATCTATATACTCGTACTACAGGTAGTTGGACTGACAGACATTGCTGATTATGGATCAAGTCCAATCAGTCTGACTCTAAACACAGCTGTTACCGAGCAAGATGAACAAGATGACTGGGACCACACACCAAGACCCTCATGTTATTATTACTGGTGGAGGTCTTGTGGTGTCATCATTGACTCTGTTGCCTCAGGATGTAAGTGCTTTCTCAGTTGCTATGCAAATGTTGACTTGTGCAATTCACTAGGATCGTCAAAACGTCAAAAATTAACCACTGCGTTGATTCTATTTTTTCATCCACTATTGGAACTTGTTGAAATTTCTGGAACTGTTATAAGAATCATTGTCTCAAGATTTATATATCTGGTCTGAACGAGTTCAAATATGTAATAAAATTTAGTTTCATAGGCTCGGGGAATAGGCTCAAAAAATATGCTCTGGGAGCATATTTGTAGTTGCAACATTGTAGATATGGCAACACGCTGATTGTATTTGTAGTAGTCTTCAGCTGGTTTTGACTTGCATCATTTTTATAATAAACCGGTTATTGTCTTGTATAAGAAGATCACAAATGTTTGTGGTCACCAAGCTTTAATGTGACACCACAAAACCATACACGGCAGTGATTAACTAACTTGCAATACTTCTTTAGCGCCTGGAAGAGATACAACCACCACTGTCGCTTCTCCAACCACTACACAAGGTACCCAGGTTACAGCTACACACAAAGGAACTTTCTCTGTAACTGTGCCAGTAACTGCTGCCATGTCTACTAGCGGTAAACTAGTTGTCTACTACATCAGACCTGATGGTGAAGTTGTAGCCGATGGTCTGACATTCAAAGTTGAAGAATGCACGGAGAATGAGGTGTGCAGCTCAAGAGTTTTACTATTAGACAATATTATGGCTTATTTTAATATATTATTATATATTATATTATATTACTAAGTTGTGTATCATGTTCTCATCAACTCAGGAGTCGCTTGTTATTTTACAGGCACAGATGAGATTTAGCAAAAGTGAAGCACGACCAGGAGAGCCTGTAGATCTGCTGTTCACGGCTAGTCCCAACTCTCTCTGTAGCTATGGTGTAGTAGACAAAAGTGTTTTCCTAGAAGGTGGAGACAACCAGCTGAGTTTGTCAAAGGCTCTTAATAGCATACAGAGGCTAGCACTTCAGGAATGGTCTGGGTGAGTCAATTAACCCTACAGAGTTGTTCTTGACATTCTTCGCTGCATATAATATTATATTTTCATGAACATGTATAAACCTCTGTCTGTCTCTATTGTAGAGTCTATGAAAATCAGCTTTCTCAATGTGGACCTGTTCCTACCAATGGTGAGTTGCTTTTTCCTTAGCACTTTAGGTTGCAGTCCTTTTTAACAATAGCATTTTTTCTGCCTAGAATTAGGTCTAGCCCTCTTCTCTATACTGGTCTTTTCTGACACAGCGTAGCTCACTTACATTACTAGTGTCAGGCACAATCAGTGTTGAGACCTTACCACGGTTGGATGTTGCTGTAGCCAATGCTGCCAGCTTCATTTATGGAAACTGCTGCTCTATTGCCTTATGGGATACAGACAGTTTTAGAGTTTTGTTAAATCTTTTGCATCACTCATCGCGTGTGTTCTCTGAGCTGCTGGTCTGACACAATTTCCAATGGGTGATTCTTAATTACATGCATGCCATTGTCATCACAGAAGCTGCTTCTGAGGCAAGCATTTCTTAATTTGTCTACACAATATGCTACTGTTTTAGTATATAACTCCACGAGCTTTTTGAAGCGGTGTCACTGAAATGTCATATTTGGCTTCATTGCGGAAATAACCGTCCAACATTTTTTATTTCTCATGGCCATCAGCAACAATTGATTTTCCAACAGTTTTATGTAAACTGTCGAACCTCCCAAAGCCTAGGACCTCTAGCGTACATAATAAAAGTTTTACGCTACGGTATAGCTTTTACAATATTTTTTTGTGATCGCTCTGGAGCTAAATAGGCCTTCTGCAACAGCTAACCTGTCATCCATGGCCAACTTACGGCTGAGAGAGCAAGACAGGTGGCTATTATATACTGAAGATTACTTAATTGAATTTCTCTACACAATTGGTATCCATGTATATTATTTTCATAGTAGATAAGTGAAAATGGATTTTTATTGACATATTAAAAATATATGTACGGGTTACTGTAAGCTGACTATGCAGTGGTTCATGCTACCTATACCATAATCAACTTTGCAAATAAAAAAAGCTTGGAGACACCGGCAAACATTGAAATTATAGGCCTAGCACTCAATGAGTTGATCATAACAAGATTGTTCTCTGATGGTAAACAGTACTGCATTTATAATGTTGCTCGTAGTTGTACATTAACTTTACAGCTACCCACCATTTCTACTGGTCGATGCCGTATGAAGATGCTAGTGAAGGCTTCAAAGCTGCTGGGCTTGCTACCACAACTAGTTTAAACATAAATACCAGCCCTTGCAAATTGAACAGCTACATACGTTACAGTGAGTTCCGGTCATATCTACTTATCCTTACACATTTATGTGCCCCTGTAACCTTCCTCTAATGCCTGATTTGTTGACCTTGTGTGCTATGCATATAGATCATCGCACAGGTTTCTCCATATCAACTTCGAGTGCTGTCGTGGCATCCACAGCTTCCAATGGTCAAGAGCCAGAAGCACGGTTAAGCAAAGCTGCTGATGAAAGTAACATAGTCAGTAGTGATTTGGCAGAGGATACTGATGCTGCTTCACTCGTGTCTATTAGAACTTATTTTCCAGAGTCATGGCTATGGGATGTTGTGCTAGTCAAGTGAGTTGTCATGATCAAGGATCATGACTGTAGAAAACAAACATCAAAAGCACTTGTAAAACTGTTCAATTCTTGTTGGCAATGCAGTCTCGGACTGGTCACCTTTGCAGATGTCGCCTTCAACGCAATTGATACCCAAGATGGCCAGCCTGGTGCACCTGCACCTGCAGCTGATTCATCTGGCAGTAATCAGGTAGCCAGTCGAAGTGGTGCACCAGGATCTCCAGGGAACGATGGGTCTGTCGGGGAGTCAGTTGAGATAACCCAAACTGTACGCACATACTTTCCAGAAACATGGCTGTGGGATCTAGTAGAGATAGAGTGAGTACACATGGCAACGCCATTGTGGAAAGCAAACATCACGGCAGCTTTTATGTCTCGTTAAAACTTATATTTCAATATTGGTTAATTTTTACAGACCGTAGATTTGAATCATCAAACAATCGTAGGGGAGCAGAAGCGGTTTCGGCAAAAGAAGGCGGCTTGAATGGCAACAGTAATGCTAACTCTGTCTCTGCCGATTCGAGCAGAAATTCGGGAAATGGCAATGAAAATGGAAATCAAAATGTCAATATTGAAACAGAAATTGCCCAAACTGTTCGCACGTATTTTCCTGAAACATGGCTGTGGGAGCTTGTGGAGATAGAGTGAGTACACTTCGCGAAAACCAAGCTTGTTTGGCAAAGGGTTCTTCCAATTTTCTATTTTCCAATCTTTCCCACTTGGCTGTCGCGCTGTTTTGAAATTTCTAAACACAGTTGCTCTGATGTTTGCTTTCTTAAGTCTGTCATCAATACACGTATCTCTTGTTACAATTTTTTATGTGCAATATTCAAGTCTTCTGTGTTTGTTGGAGATACTGTAAGTCTCAGGTTTGTGCTAGTCAACCGTTCACTCGACTCAAACGCAATTTATTAGAATTGGGATAGCAAATATCTGTAATAGTTTGTTGTTCCAAAATGTTTAAGTGGTTACAGTTTACCTTAATGTGTGTGTGTGCGTGCGTGCGTGTATCTGCAGTGTGGAAATTATGCAATTTCTAATGTGGTTGATCGTCATTCTGCAATGACATATTTCTCTTAGCTCGACCGGTGCTGCAACAGTTGCTTCAACTGTGCCTGACACAATAACCGAGTGGGTCGGTAATACTGTCTGCATGGATGAACAAGATGGACTAGGAGTATCTCCAGCTGCGTCTCTCATCGCTTTTCAGCCATTCTTCGTTTCCATGAACTTACCGTACTCAGTAATCAGAAGAGAGAAGATGCCGATTGCTGTCACAGTATCCAATTACCTCTCCCAGTGTTTAGCTGTAAGTACATGTATCTGTCTTTAAAGGAAGATTATAAGGATTTAATGCCAACATACATGTATGGCTAAATATTAAAGACGACAGAAGTCCATCTATAAATACTATTCTGCAGGTATCACTGAGTGTCAATGAATCCCCAGAGTATGACATCCAAATGAAGTCTTCAGCGGTGAAGTGTGTCTGTGCCCAGGACACAGCCACTAAGAACTTTGTTCTGGTTATGAATGAAATTGGAGATGTCAATGTCTCAATTACAGTAAGTTGAAAGCTTCCCAGTCTTTTTTGCGCTAGAAGACTTAAAAGCACCATGGACAAACGACTCTTAGTTACCATTAAATCTCTTTTTTTCTAGGCTGAAGTGGTGAACAATCCATCTGTCTGTCCTCCTGGATCTGAGATGGCGTCTCTAGCTGGAATGAGTGACACAGTGATTCGCCCTGTTATTGTTGAGCCAGAAGGTACTCCAAGAGAGTACACTGTCAGTGACTTTGTCTGCATGACTGATCCCAACTCGGGTGAGTCCACTAAAAGATTTCTTATGGATACGCAACTGTGAAAATCTGGATAGCTTCTGAGATAACCTGAAATTATTGCCTCGTGCTAGGGTTAAGTATCAACAACCTTTTGGATGTTTCAGCAACACCATCAGGAACTGCTGTTGAAACCTACAGCCTGCCACTGCCAGACCCAGCTGAGCTTATAGCAGGCTCCGAACGGGCTTATGTCAAGGTTGTCGGTGATGTGATGGGTCCTGCCATGTCAAATATTGGAAGCCTTCTGAGGATGCCCTATGGCTGTGCAGAGCAAACTATGGTTTCATTTGCACCAAATATATTTGCACTCAAATACTTGGAAGCTGTTAACAAGGACAGTCCTGCAATTAGAAAAAGAGCAATTCAATATATGAAATCAGGTCAGTTTCTTACTGAGCATTATAGATCTTCTTGATGTCAATATTCAAACCTTCAGAGTGTGTCGATTTGACTCTATGCATAACTTTATGATATTTTAGGTTACCAGAGAGAATTGACCTATGCTCATGCTGATCAATCCTACAGTTCCTTTGGCATGTCTAAGCCTGACACTTCTGGTAGTATGTGGTTGACAGCATTTGTAGTCAAGTGTTTTGGACTAGCGGAGCCATACATATACATTGATAAAACCATTCAGTCAAAAAGTATCGACTTCTTTATTCGAAACCAGGACAGAGATGGCTGCTACCCTCAGGTTGGTGACAATGAAATATCTAAGCTTAATAGCTTATCCTGTCTTGATTTTCTAATAGTGTTTTCTTTTTTATTATTTCGAGCAAACATTTTGTGACTGATACTTTTGGTTTTAGTAAATCCTTTGGGCCTTGTTGATTTGAATATTGATCTTGCAGTTGTTGTGTTTCTCGTTGCTGTTCCACAAGCCCTTTGCTTGTAATTCACTACTAGCTGATTTCTTACTCGTCATTCACTTCCAGCTAACTTATAACCATCTTTCCATTCTTAGATTGGTACAACGCACAACAAGTACATGCAGGGAGGATTTGGCTCAACCAACAATGGCACAAACAAAGCTGCCATGACCGCATACGTGGCTATTGCAATGATGGAGGCTGGTGTAGAATTAAGCAATCCTTCTCTTGGACTAGCCTTCCAGTGTATTGATCGACAAGTGTATGAAGACGGTTACACTACCTCTTTAGTAGCCTATGCATATTCTCTCTTTAACAAGGCTGATGACCGAGCCTTCAGGAAGCTGCTATCAATGGCCAAAGGTAAAATCCCAGCATTTTTGCTATAGTCTGTCTTCTCATGGAGCTCATAGCTTCTTAATAAATCGGAAGATCGTTTAAATCGGTGCAATTTTTGTAGTTAATGGTACAATGACCATGTGGAAGGCAAATGAGAATGAGCCAGAACCCCCAAGGATCCACTGGTGGTACTACAGACCTGCTTCTGCTGATACGGAGACAACAGCTTACGCCCTCCTCACAATACTCAACATGAGGAACAGCGTCAATGAAAAGATACAGGAAGGTCTACCTGTAGTTAGATGGTTGTCTACACAAAGAAATCCATGGGGCGGTTTCGGTTCAACTCAGGTAGTTTTACACAGCTCATTACGTTTGCCATACTTTTAAACTAATTGATCATCATTATTCCTTCTGAAAGAACATTTCAATTGTGTTCTGGGAGATCTAGTACTTTCCACCTCATGTTTTATGGTTTGTTGCCACGGTATCTAGATATAGTTGCTATTAGAATTCGGGGTTCCTTATTCCCGAGTGCTTATGTTTGGTTAACCTAATAAACCTACACAACTAAGTGCCACTCTCGCTGCTCCTATTTTTAGGACACGGTTATAGGACTCCAAGCTCTGGCTGAATATGCAGCTCTCATATACATTGATGGAATTTCAGCATCTATCAGAATCACTGAGAAAAATACCAACACTCACGTTGCATCTTTTCAACTCAACAATGACAACAGTTTTGTGGAGTTTACAGAGCGTCTCCCTAGAGTTGCTGACCTCAGGCTGACTGCCAGTGGCAAAGGGTGTTTCCTCATGCAGGTAACTTTTACTCTTTAGCACCGCAGGCTTATCTAATTTTCATCAAGCAAATATACATGACGATGGATATATGTATTTTGTGTGCATTGCAGACTAATGTTCGGTATAATATCAATGACCCAGATAGACTTCAACAGGCCTTCACCACAACAGCCAGAGTTTACAGGAAACGTGGTTCCAAAGAAGTTTGTAAAAACCGACAGCTACGAATTTGCACCAGGTAAGCACTCTCTGTTCTAATTCATCTTACCATGGATTACTAGGCGTAATATTTAACTAATCATTGAAGAGCTATGAAAACTGTCTTTATAAAACTTCAGGTATACTGGTGAAGGAGGTGTGAGTAACATGGCCATTGTTCAAGCCAAGATGGTGTCAGGTTGGGCTGCTGATAAGGCTGCTTTGAAGGACCTTATGAAGGATGAAAGTGTTGATCTTCAGAGATATGAAGTAGATCGAGATGGCACTGTACAGCTCTACTTCAACTCTGTAAGTGTTAATAAAAATCGATGTTTTTTTAGACAATTAATTTAGGTTTACACTTTGGTAACTGCAGCCATTTTCATGAGTGGTAGATCAGACCCTGCATAGTGCTTGCATATTTTTGTTTGCATATTTAGTCATTTTTATGCATGTACATGGTTATATAACAGACTTCACCTCTATATTTCTTAGCTGGATAGAAACCAGAAGTGCTTCACTATAAACATACAGCAGGTCTTTGATGTAAAGGATGCTAAACCAGCAGTGGTCACCACCTATGACTACTATAAAACAGGTGAGATACTGTGGGATGTCTCTAGTTATATAGCATGCTTGCCATTTGTCACTCATTAAAGCTAGGTTGACATTCCTAAGTTTGGGACAAATTACACAAGACTTCTACTTATAGTGAACGTTTACTTCACATATTAACTCTGGTCAGGATTATCCAATATCATATACTATCTGTTTCATGTGTGTACTTTGTAGAACTTCGACAAGAAACGGAGTACAGAATTTACAGATGCACTTCAAGAGTTCGTCCAAGCACAGTTCGACCGATTATATTTTTTTAGTGGCCTAAGCAGCTGCAAACCTATCACTGCATTCATTTTTCTCGCTTAGCATATTTATGTCTAAGTCTTGTATTCTGTCATAATGAAGAAAATCTTACGTTATTTTAGTCATGTTTTTACTATTTGATATAAATCTCTTACAATAAACAACTGCATGTGAACATCTTCTTCTTTACATGTGAACTTCTACATACTGGCATTGCATGCAAATACTGCCTGCTCCATCATCTGCAGCCTGCCTATATTCCAACAGCGTGAGATTAATTCAAGATTTGAGCTCTTTCTTTGAAACCACATTGGAAGTAAAACAGCAGACGATGATTTTGTTTGCCATAAATACATCAACCGGAATCAGTGTTTGTTAAACCTAAAGTAATAAGATTGTTAAACGTAGACTCTACTTCATAGTGTTATCTTTAAGCACTGTTTACTCCTTATTTACCTGATTCACTTTGGTTGTGAATTAATACAGCAGCATGAACCATGGACAAGTCTAAAAGGTAGCAAACAGAAATAATAAAAGGTTTAGAATGTTTTGCGTATCTGATGAGTACTGATGAATTTTGGTAACGGAATGTTAGGTTATGGTAGTGACTAGCGGTAAACCCGGCATTGCTTCAATTTTTTCCATTTTCAAATGGATAGCCCCCAGGTTGGTGTTTAAAAGGCTGCTTTTCAGGAACCAGGAGTTTCAAAACCAAAAGTTTTTATAGATCTGGTAGAAGTCATGGAGCATATGTGTAATGATTGGATGAACTCGGCCAAAAATGTGGAAACGCAGCATTTATGCAGACGGACAGAAGCACAAAGTGAGATTTATAAATATAGAAGCTCGTATACATGTATCTCAATAAGGCGATATACATGCACTCAATGCCATGACGACTGAGCAGAGTAGATTGAACATGCAAATTAACATTTTATCCAAGTTTTATGTATTATTCATTGAGAGGAAGTGTTAGATAAAGCTACATAGATGTATGTCTATAGTGAGTTTTCAAAATTTGAACAGTTTAACTTTTGAGTTTGTAAACTGCTAGAAGCAGAAAAGTCAAATAACATGTTATCTGTTAGTATGTTTGGCAAACGCTTGGACAATGTAGTCATGTCTAGTTGATTTATACTTTTATAGCTGTTTTTAGTTTTCAGAATCTTCAAATTAGTTTGAAAGGAGGCTGTAATGTTCATGCAAGGCTAGTAAACTGAGCACAGCACGCAAACACATCTATTAACATCTCCTTATACAGATGTGTAGTCAAGGGGTTCTCTAGTAAAGTATTTAAAACCTGATGTTCAAAATTAACAAAACTCTGTTGTTCATGCCTTTAGCTGCTCCAATAAGGGAACATTCTGTTAAAATAGCTTAGAATATTTATTTAAACTTAATTTGAGAGTGAATATAGCATACCACACAAGTACATGTAGCTACTGTGACTGACTAGTGCATTGGTTATAGTTGAATTTCCACACAGTATAACAAACTGTTTTAACAATTGTCTTTTTCTTGGATAGAGTAAGCAACTCCTCATGATGTTCGCTGCATACAAAGCACAGGAACTTTTCTGCTCGTGTTGGTCGCATACTGTACAACTACTGTTTGTCGCATACTGTACAACTACTGTTTGTCGCATACTGTGCAACTACTGTTTGTCGCATACTGTACAACTACTGTTTGTCGCATACTGTACAACTACTGTTTGTCGCATACTGTACAACTACTGTTTGTCGCATACCGCAAATAGTGTGTTGTACTTAACGCTTCCTGTAATACAACCTGCTAGATTCAAAAGGAAGAAGCTGAAAACAACTTACACGTATTACATGCTACAAGAATTTATAAAAGCTGGAGTTATCTACTCACAGCAAAATAATCTAGTTTGACTGCAGACGCATTTATACAATTGTAGCATGGTTTGCTCGAAGCCACAAGACTTCTTGGCAATGTTTATCCATTAGCTTACACTACTAGCTTACCAGTTGAGCTGTAAGACAAAACATTTGAGTCATCCTGAACATATATATTCATACTGAAAACATTACAGAACCAATTGAATGTGCTGTTCCAAATGTGACGATTCCAAATGGAGAGAATGCAACTCTTTGCTAATCTAATATCTTCAGCTCAATGTGTAGATACATGTATTTGTAATAGTGTACTATTACATTCTTGACTATGCTATTGAAGTAAACAAGCTTCAGCCGTTAAGAAATAATTTATCCAAGCCTACAAATCAAATGATTTTTGTGAGAGCGAAACACAAACTAAACCTGCAAAACATTTTTGGAGATATTCATGTCACACAAGAGGCCAGAACTGAGCCTTATAGCAATTGTTCAAATCATCTCATCATAAAGTTCTCTAACAGCAAAATTTAAAGAAATTCTTTTTATGCAACAATAAAAAATTATTATGCAATAACCAAAAATAAATATGAAACAAATTTTGTACAATTACAGAGCGATGTACAGAACATCACTCTGGGGTATGAGCGATCAACACAAAACTTCTTCCTCAGAAAAAGTGCTCATCAGTTATAAAAATGCTAGTTTGAAAGACTTTTAAAAGCTCACTAACTGAAATGCTGGTGAATTCTTTATTTTGTAAACGATTAACAAAAAATCATTGTTTGCAACCCGGGTGAACGGGAAGTGCGTAAAATGTAATAAATATACATTATATAGTCTATAATGGTCAGATACAATGTAATATATAAACATTATACAGTCTATAATAGGCACATACAATGTAATATATTAGAAATTCCCCTGTCATACAGCCCCGACCAACGTGATATTGGAAAAAGGAAAGGGTACTGATGGTTGAGAAATGCAATATTAGCAGTCAAATGACACTGCAGTGCAATAGGATAACTGCAATGGTAGCTGTGATGTACTGGGTGTGGGTTTTATTATATACAACAAACAGCAATAATGAAAGGAAAAGATTATATGTTTATATCTCTTCTCTAACAATAGAAGAAATGCAATATTGGCCAATATTAGAAGCAAAATGCACTGATATTATTAGAATAACCAATATTATTAATATAGTAATAATTGAAAACCAATCCACAATTTTGTTTACATTTTAAAACGTCATAGCTAACAATATCAAGAAGTTGTGATATTTAAATAGATTTTTAGAAAATCTATTTAACAAAAGTGTTTGGTCATGACAAACAGCAATAATGAAAGGAAAAGATTATATGTTTATATCTCTACCCCTGCAATAGGAGAAATGCAATATTAGAAGTAAAATGCACTGATATTATTAGAATAACCAATATTATTAATATAGTAATACAGTAATAATAGAAAACCAATGCACAATTTTGTTTACATTTCAAAATGTCATAGCTAACAATATCAAGAAGTTGTGATATTTATACAGATTTTTAAAAAATCTATTTAACAAAACTATTTAGAAAAAATAATAATAGTAACCTATTGCCCATCATCAATGTTGTTACTGTGACTATAACACTTCAATAGTCATCCAAACTTATAATTAAATATTGTAATAATCTCATAAGAATCGTTAGAAAAAATACCATCGTCATTTCCTTTACTTTCACTGCTTTGGACATCAGTTAGAATACCAAAGTACTCAAAAGTTTCCAAAATGTCAGTTACTTTGAAATCGGCAGAAAAGAAACGATTTCAGTACTTCTACGTTAATTACAGAAACCTTCGGCAATTCGCCAATGCGAGACTGGTGAAATGTGCACGTTATTCTTTTGTGAAATGCGCACTACTTAATGGTTCTATTCTCTGTCGCTCGGCGGTTCGTTTGCCAGTCCTAATTTTGATAAAAGCAAGGCTTGGCAAGTTTTAATAACGATTTTCGGCCAAATTAATCTGTCTATTTGTGTATAATCCAATCAGATGGATAAGGTTTAGGAATATTTCGACAATTCTCAAAGACTTGGTAACATATTTAAATATGGTTTTATGTGTTTTGTATCATTATTATACTTAAACGACTCTACACAAAAATGGTTAAGTTTGTTGATGAGATTTCGGTACAAAGGTTTGCGATGTTGTTGATGAATAATTTTCGTGAGTTGTGTGCACATGCATTTATCATGCAACTCTCAAACATTCGCTCTGCTCGCTTGGTTGTGGGATAAACATTATACAGTCTATAATGGTCAGATACAATGTTACAGATAAACATTATATAGTCTATAATGGTCACTTACAATGTAATAAATAAACATTATACAGTCTATAATGGTCAGATACAATGTACTATATAAACATTATACAGTCTATAATGGTCACATACAATGTAATATATAAACATTATACAGTCTAATATGGTCAGATACAATCTACTATATAAACGGCAATCATTGTCTGTGTATCTGTGTATGTATGTGTCCGCCTTATAGAGCGGTCTTTCCTTTTTTTGTCCTACGAATTTCGGTTGTATGAAGTGAACTGCATTGATATGAGTAGTAAGGTAGCATACCAGGTCCTGAAGGCCTGGGGAACCACACATATCTAGTGGAACGGCAGGGCCAGTCTTCCATCCAGAGCGAAATAAGGCTATAACCCTATCATGCTTGCCCAGAGAGGTTGGGACAGGCCCCAGCCACTCTGGAGCCAAGGAGGGGTCCCAACATGAAGGGAGCTCGACATAGCAGGCCGGAGAAAAGGCAGGAAGAGGCCAGAGTGGACCCTGTGCCGATAATGCCGCCCCCCAACTGGGAAAGGTTGCTGCTGGAGGCTGCTGAAAAGCAAGGACAGGAGGTAACTCCGGGAGAAAACCCGGCCAGACCGGAGGAAGGAGAACGCCAGGGACGCTCTCCAAGTTCGGTAGAAGCCAATCCGGTCCCACTAGAAGAAATTCTGAGAGAACCGAAATCAAACCCGGTGGAGACCGGAACAGCTCCGACATCGGAGACTTCATCTGAACCTGTCCGCCACAACCCAAGGCCGGCCCGGACTACTAGAAGGCCGGACCGGTACGGGAACGGGGTGTGCTACTCGATGGAGTCACCGGCAAATGACCCGGAGGTGGGACAAGAGGACAACCAGGTAGTTCTCACGGCCGCTTCCAGGGCCTTTCTGTTAGAGCACTCGCTCACCCCGGACGACCTCAGTTTGTTGGAGAACTTGGATGACGCATGTGATGCGTCTTTGCCAGAACTATTGGCCTCGGTCACCAGGAGCTTGAAAGAAGCTGGACAAGCCCTAAGTGCACCGAAGCCAGTCGGTGTGGCAGCAGACCAGGGAGATCGGGAGTGGGAGAAGGCGGCCGCCGAGGCCGGCACAAGCTGCCCCGGGGCAGCTGCCTCAGACACGGATGTGGAGGATATGGACAGAACCCTGACAGGAGAGGAGGAGGTCTGCCATGTGGCTACCGTAGGCTCTCTCCCAAGGTCTAGATTGGAGACCATGGTCACCAATGGGGGAGAGTGCTGTGGAATGTGGTCCACTGGGAGCTGAGCATAGGGCTGAGTTAAGCCGAGCCAAGCTGTGTTCAGTCAGGCGTGTTAATGAGGTCGGAGTTCAGCCAAGCCAGAGCCATGCCGGGTCCAGCCAAGTAGAACGGAGGCGGAGCTTACTAGATATATAAGCTCGAATATTTGTGTAGAAGAGCAGAGCTGTTCTGGGCCTGTTCATTGCCTGTTACTTGATTCTTTCTTGTACACCTTGATGAACTAAGCAGAAATATATGTATTGTACTCATGCACGAGTTTTGTACTAGTGGAGGAAGGTGAAGGTCGGTCAAACCTTTACAATATAACAACATTTGCCATTCTAACTTTCAAACTACATACCGGTATCATGAGAGAAGTGTTTTGTGTAGTTGAAATTGATTAAGAGAGAAAATAAAAACAACTGCAAAGGTTTTCAAATTTTGTCAAACAACTTTTAAACTTCATATCATGAGAAAAATGTTTCGTATGGATCAAAAAAAAAAATAAAACGATTATAAAAAGGTTTAGATGTAAATGTGAAATAATTAGCAAGTAATAGCTTAATTAAGTGGGTTATGCTTCCCTTACAATAAAAGATTATTTGGTAATGATACAATTAATACGAACTGACAAAACAAAATAAAAATCCTGAATATGTAGAATTAATAATAACAGTTCTTGCATAGAGGGGTGTGTATAAAAAAGGTTACTGTTCCACCAGAAGCTATCCATCAAAACTTTGAATCTGACGATACGGAGACAATATAATTGTCCACGCTAGAAGAATTGGACTTGACCTCAGATATAGTAATCGAACCTTACGAAAAATATTTAACAGGGGCATTGTAACGCGTGGCCGCATCGATAAAATAATCAGCGTGTGCTATAGCTATAGCCGGAATGACAGATCTACAGACATACTTTGAGAAATATATATAGAGTGTTTAGTTGATTGCTTTATAACTAATAGCCATAGGATGCTTGAGATTTCACCTTGTAGCATCGGCTGCCTGACTCCTATTACATACATCTTTCATATTTTAATGTTTTCTCAAATACCATAAAACCTCTATTTAAACACCACCTTTATTTGACTGCCACCTCTCATAGAATGTCACTATAAGGGAAGGGTTGAAAAAAAGAGTGCCACGGCGTTCAAATAGAGGTTTGACAGTATGTCGCTATTATCAAGCTTTGTTAACACTTTTGGTTGTGCATGGTTCTTGCTTGCTAAAGGTTCCTTCCAGAAGCAGCAGTCATTTAACCTTCAGATGTTCTTTGACTAATAGCCAGTGCATTAGGCTTTTGTAAAGGATTTATAATTGTTTCTCTTTTGCCTACAACTAGCAACTCTGGTAAAATAAATACAATGCCACTAATCTGCAACCACTTCAGCGGATATATTCTCATACAAGTGGTGGCATGCTCGTATGAGTTGCAATCAGACAATTCAATGTACAACAAATAGGCAGCATACTATTATGATTGCCTAACATCCCACAGATAAAAATGATAAGTGATGAACATTTACAGTTTAATAAAGCATGAAAGTGAAGAAGCCTAAAATAGAATGCAGCTAGAGTGTACATAAGGTAGCTAGAGTGTACATAAGTTAGCTAGAGTGTACATAAGGTAGCTAGAGTGTACATAAGTTAGCTAGAGTGTACATAAGGTAGCTAAAGTGTACATAAGTTTGTTACCAGTGTTAACATGACGAACAACTAACATTCTTAGGTTTAATCACAACTATATACTCTAGCTGTATGAAGTGCCCCACACGATCCCTCACCCACTAATGCTCCCTAAATCCGGGTTTCATCCTTGCCTCTGGTGACATGAGTGGCCCCCAATATTGTCACAGTCGAGACCATTATAATATAACTTATTCTTGACTCTTTCTGATGGGCCAGAAGCATGTTAGAATGCTGTGTAGCTACGCATAGCTGTACACAATACCTAACTGAATCAGTGGCTGCGAACAAGAGATCTATCAAAGAACTAGTTAAAATCATTAAAACCTTTTTATACACTTTTACTCAAAAAATGTTACCCGGAGGCAGCGTAACACTGTAACAATCTAGTTATGTATTAAGAACTGTATTGGCTGTTACGTAATTCTTTTGAGCATTCTCATTTGGGTGTTATTATGCTACTTGTAATACCATATTATTGTGTTACTGTATTGCCGCTTTTTTGTATTACGGTATTATTGTACATATTGTTGCATCATTTTATATTTTATTGTTGTGTTACTGTACTATTGTATGGCTGTTAAAAATAGTGAATATTCATTTGGTATAAAGTTATGTTCTTTATTGATAACCCTATGAAAGTTCTGTATCAAGTGTTTTAATAAAATATATCACATAAACTTTGCTGTACCAAACGGACACTAGTGAAGTATGCAATGGTCAGGTAAGTTCACTAGCTATCTGGTTTAAACAGCTAGTTAGCAAACGTTCTAGAAGTTTCCGTATTAGAAAACACTGGTTTTCCCAATAATTGATTTTGTACTGCCACAGTAATCATGATGTAGGTATAACACTGAAGGTAGACAGATATGCTTATGAGTGCTGGCATGACAGATAGCAGCTAGGCAGCAGGGGTAGCAGCAATAGAGTGATGCCTTCCATAAGTATTTCCTTGCTACAGCATACATGTATTTGCATCTGATGAGCATCTGGTGAACAGGCTCTGATCTTTATGGAAAGCTTTCTGTAATTGGTTATAGATCACTACAGAGCAGTGCTGCCTGTTGGCTGCCAACATATTTGGAGCCTATGTCAAGTTAACGACGGAACGATTCCACGTGCCAGCCTTTACTCAAACATTTGAAGACCTGGAAGCTCGTATTAACCTTCAGAAAGAGCGTGAGAGGCAGGTAAGGGACGGGGCGGTAGAAGCTTTATAACAACAGGACATAAGGCACTAACTAGTTCTCATAAACAGCAGTAGAAACGGAAGTTGGTCAGCGGCATTATTTAAAGATAAAATATAGCTAAATACAAGGTTCCTTTACAGAACGGTTTTGTGCAAAACAGTTTTGTTAGTCAACAGGCCGGATTCTCCTCCATCAGTCTCTAGTTTAGAATGGTTTTGCTTACCTGATCACGCGTTAGACTAAGTTCAAGGATGTAACGACTAACGCTGCCATCACTGTTTTCATGATGCGGTTAATCATCAAGTTTGCATCATCCACAGGATGGAAACAGCAAAAATATGAAAGTCATACGAGTTGTTTTACTTGCAAATTTTCATCGATAGTTTCATGCTTGCGAAAAATAAAAACGGCACTCGCGAATGATAGCAATAAAATGCCGCGCAAGCTAATCCGCTTGAAAATTTTTCAACGTTTCAGCCGTTTCTTTGATTTGAGCAGTCCCGAATGCATCGCTATGATCTCTGGTATAGAAATCTTTTTTTTAACAAAACGCCAGCACTAATCTGCAACATGTGAATATCATACAGTTACTCAAGGTGGGCACAATTCCAAATTTGCATTATCCGCTCAATAGAAACATAGTGCATTTCTTATGTCTAACTCTCATATACAGTCCATACAGCCAAATGGTGACATACTATTAGTTTCGTGCATTTTCAGTCTTAATCACCTTTTTAAATGCATATTTTAAGAAACTCACTTGGCATCCATATTTAGTTATTAGGTCACACAACTGCGATATAGAACAGAAAGTCCTTTGTCTTCCAAATTGTATGTCTGAAAGTGGGTGTACAGTTCCTTCAACCCGCCTTCTGTTTGATTGTAATATGATTGCCCATAAACCTTGTCTCTAGTTGAGCTAAATATAGGTAAGCCAGTATAGTAGGTGATATATGGTTTCCTTTGATATTAGAAACTGTATCTGCAAAGAGCAACTGGAATGAAATAAAACAAGATATGTCAGAAATGATTTCCTAAGATGATACACTCGTAATGTTAGGAATTTACCATTGGCTATCCGATTAGTTTCAGCGAGTTGTTCGCATTTTTCATATCAGTTCAGAGAAAGCTGCATTTGTTTACTACGCTTTGCAAAACATTGCTCAAATATGAAATAGTCTGATTGTTCTAGAAAGTTCTTTAACACTTCGAAGGTTGGCCTGAGATAATTTGGGGAATTGTCTTCCTACCTGACTCGACCCTGGGTAAACTCGGCTGAGAAGTTTCGCTTTGTTTTTCTGTACTTTCGGTTTATGTCGGATTACGAAGTTTTGGTTGCACTGTGTGTGATACTGTGTGTGATATGTTCTTCAGTCAATACCAAAGTTTCAAGGCAATTGGACTATTAGCTATTAAGATATACTGAGGGCACTTGTAACTGACCAAGACTATTAGTTATTACGATAGACTGAGGGCACTTGTAACTGACCGAGACTATTAGCTATTAAGATAGACTGAGGGCACTTGTAACTGACCAAGACTATTAGTTATTAAGATAGACTGAGGGCACTTGTAACTGACCAAGACTATTAGTTATTAAGATAGACTGAGGGCACTTGTAACTGACCAAGACTATTAGTTATTAAGATATACTGAGGGCACTCGTAACTGACTGAGACTATTAGTTATTAAGATGACTGAGGGCACTCGTAACTGACCAAGACTATTAGTTATTAAGATAGACTGAGGGCACTTGTAACTGACCGAGACTATTAGTTATTAAGATAGACCGAGGGCACTTGCAACTGACCAAGAAATGAAAAATGGCTGCTGACAGAACATTTGTTTCTAATGACACATTGATTGACATTTTTGGTTACAAAGGTTCCAAACTAGACGTAGCTAAAAAGCTTCTTCTCCTCAGCAACAAGAGCTTTACACTAAAACCGATTGGTTATCATAACAAATACACACTCTATCAGACTCTGTGTACTGCAGTCATTATGATTCTTCAATTATCTTTTAAACATCACTTCTTTGAAAGAACGTACAAAAACTATTTACTATTTGCTTTTTATTTTATTGATTCCTACAAGCTTGGAACTTCAATATGATATACAGTTCAAAAAGAATTGCGCTACTCTAAGTGCTTTCACAGTCAAATGAAAGTTGGTAGTATGTTCCAGGATCTGAGATTCCGCTTGATCCACAAGATTAGACCTAAAATGTTAAGACTGTTCTGCTCTGTTTTTGCCTCTTTTCCTCTTGGTCACTTTGGTTACCATGCGTTTGGTTACCATCCGATGACCAGCTAAAAAACAACAAATACATGAATACTTATTGTATATTATGACATATTGATTGAGTGTTGGGGGACGTAATCAACAGCTCAGTCGCTCGCTTGTTTTTTCTCGTGGTGAAAGTTGCTAATATATTAATCAGGGTTCATTAATCTTACCTACATCTAGGCAGTGCTATCTAATATCCTGTTTGATGTTCTGACGTAATTCTTGGCTACCTTTATGTTCTAAAGGTAACTTTGTTGTTCTGTTATCTGCAGATGCTGTTTTGTAACATTTCTGGTCAACTTTACTGCTTATAAGTATCACATCTACTTATGCAGCTAAACCCAAACCATATTGAAGAATATTAAGTGTTAAGACAACGGCTTATAAAGCTTAGATTATAGAGATGTCTGTGTCTTAATGGTACCATTCACTACATACAGTATGATATTAGTGTAACTGTGACTGCATGCCAACAGTGTCAGTCATAGCGCTGGGTATCAGCAACTATGATATACATGTGCATGTATTTAGTATTCACTATCAATGATACCATATCTTATACTCGGTGTCAACAAGTGACTAGACTTGTAGGTGTTATTCCAAGTTGACAAAAGATTAATGTCACAAACTCTGGTACAAGTGTTAACTGACGTATAACTAGCAGCGCCTCTTTCGCAATACAGGACAATACAGGGTTCTCTGACACTCACTGCCTGCCATGCTCTCTCTAATGCTCCGCATCAACTCTAGTACACATGCACGTGACACTTTGTGGCAACTCTAGTATAGCTGCCGCATATTTCAAATATAGTGTACCTGACACTTGTTTTTAAATATAGTATCCTTGACTCTTTGTGTCAAATCTAGTATACCTGACATTGAAGGTCAATCATGCTACACCTGACCTTAAAAGTCAAGCTGCGTTCACACCAGCCGATATGCAAACCGAATTTTTGTAGTCGACCACTGAACGATTTTATGGGAGCTATCGACGAGATTTTTTGTTCACACCAGGACGAGTTTGGACCGAGGGTGGACGTTTTGCCAGTTTTTATTTGCAGGGTCAGATAACTCTAGTTGATATATTTTAGTGAGTCATGTTTTGCATTTTGTTGATTGTTTCCTACAACTCCTACAAGGTTTCTCGTGGTCGCTTTTAGCAAGTTTTCTGATTGTTTTGCACTGCCCAGCTCATCACTAATAATGGATAACTATAGGAAGAACGATCGTTTGCTGATATCCGCTTCAATTATTATAACAACTGCATAATAATTGAAGCAGATGCTTCAATTATCATGCCTTTGCTATAATAATTTAATGCGATAATTATTATCGGCGTTAATAAATTATTAATGTGATAATAGGCCTAGTTATCGTGGATCAACAATAATTCTGTTGATAGCACTCCTTTAGGGGTGCTATCAACAGAATTATTACTCACAGTCGAAGCTATGACAAGAATGTGCGCAAATCTGAAAACAATATGGCGTTCACTTTACGTAAATGACAACGTGTGACTCGCTGTGAGTCTGATTTCATTGATTACTCAGATTGAAAATCGGTCTAAAATCGCCACCGTTCAAGCACAGCCCGATAAAAATTTTCTGAACAAAGACGGTCTTGGGCTCATTTGCGCTTTTCACATGATGCGATTGTCGGTCAGTGAGAACATCGAACTACGAATCGGCATGACATCAGGTAGTGTGAACACAATTTCAGCCACGCCATACTAGATGCTTGTGTCAACCATACTGCGGGCCAACCATACACTAGTGTCAACCAGACTATAATTGATACTCAAAATCAGCCATACTGTTTGTTATAGGCATCTGGTATTGAAGTAAAATAGTGGATTAGCCTTGTAAAGGTTCCATCGAAGATGAAAGATCGCTCCATCTGGCAAAGGGCATACATAATCCTTTGCGGGATTAACAATTTTGGCAAGTTGCCAGTACAAACAGTAGTAGCCTACACCATTTCACTCTGTTTGAACGTCAGTTGCTAGTCAAAACTTATTGTCACTCAGCTCTTGGGTTTAGCCATTTATACGCATCTAAAGGTTCCCGTTCAATCACCATCCATTCAGGTCTTACGGAAGTAAAGGTAGAGATTGTTTAGAATGTATAGATAAGTAAAGCCGCTTATTAAAAAAATATCTAAAACATCCTTACAATGAGACATGCACTACGGTCATCCATTCAGCTAGTAATCTTTCTAGGAACAACTGCTCTTGAGCATTATACCGGCTGACTTAGCGCATCGGATGAGACAATCGATGATAGAAAGACTGAATGAAGAGACTGGAGGGCAGAGCAATAGCACAGCCGCCAAACGTCTCTGGCATGATTTCTATGTCCGTGGACACAAGCAAGTCAGGTTTGTCCCGCATCTTATCTTCTAGTTACTTTATGTTGGGTTCCATGCCGGCGGCCATACTTATGAAGCCTGCGGTTACTATTCCGCTAGTATTTGTAGTATCTAGGAATGTCGTGAGTGGTTGATTTACCAGGCAATTGAACACGTTCTGTGGTTAAAAGTTATATATAGAGAATGCAACGAATGATATAAAATTGAAATTCTTTGGTAATAATTATAATTTCTAATAAAGATTTATTATCTCTAGCCAACTGCCTACAGGTGCAAAATATTGACGTTAATCAACCAAATGCAGCCACACATTTTACTCTTTGTCTCTATTATGCTGTTTATAGGTGGGTGGAGTCACAGGTATTGGGCCGGGTAGCCTGAGAGAGTGAGTTTATTTCTACCCATCTCCCTGTATATCCGCTATTTATCACATTTTAGTAAAAATGAGACATTTAAAATGAGCTTGAAGGAAAGGGCTCTCACGTCTCATCCCAATACAATCTAGTTTATTAAAACACGATTATTACAAATTATTCAGCACTTACGCGTAACATGGACCTAGAGAGTGTAGGCAGCTCACTAGTGTTGGCTCACCAAGGTTAGCCTCAGCTACATCAGAATCAGGCGCGATGCCTTTAGCTGACATGTAAGCTTATCGGGCTAGTTTCCTAAAAACTAGAGAACTACGGACGGACGCAGTGGGATTATTGTCAGATTATCCGCTAGCACCTTGATTGCATAATTATTGTTTGTCATTGCTAACTCTATTAATCTACGCTTGTCAACTCAAGCGTATTTAGTAGTAAACTTTTCTATCAGTTCAACTCTATGTTTTGCCATGGCTACTTGTAGTATTCTCTTTGCTGACCTCGTAAACTTTACTGATCTTACTACCAAATGCAGCGCCAAGGACCTGGTGACAATGCTCAACGAGATATATGGCAAGTTCGATGGCATCGCTAGTGTAAGTAGCCTCTTGCATATATATTACCGTATATATATTGCCGTATATATATTACCGTATATGCATATATATTACTCTATTTTTCTTAAAGGTAAACTTACGCAAAATTTTAGCAGATTTTCTCAGAAAGTGGGGGTATTTTTCTGTTATTAACGATTGTGTTTGATGTGTGAGGTTATCTGATTGCCAGGATGTATCAAGATTAAAATCAACAAAACTTGATCGCGGTTAAAACGCTTAGTAGAAAAATATTTGCCGAGATGACATCACTAGTTGCGTGGCTGCCTGTCTCTCTCGTTAGTCATATCAGCTATTGCATTCAAGTTGCAGCATTACGCTTTGCTATCCTGTTGGTCTCCTTGTCTAAGTGCAACTGTAGATGTCATAATCGCACTTTCGCTTAAATCTGAACGTTTTAACCGCTCGCTGTCAAGTTTTGTTGATTTTAATCTTGAAGCATCCTGGCACTCAGATCACATCAAACATCAAATACCATCACAAATGATAGAAGAATATTGATACATTTTGATAAAATCTACTAAAACTCTGGGCAAGTTTATCTTTAAGTGTAGAAACTAGTTGTCTACCTGATCTGTTTGGAACTGTAGATGTACGGCTACAATCAAACATCTTAAGACCTAAAGAAGGTGGTCAATGACTAGTTTTTTCTTTATAGATAATCTATAAAATGACTCGAAGTTTATATCTGCTGGGGGAAGAGCTTTTATGATCAGGCTAAGTTGTATTATGTGCATTATGTTGTAGCACTGCATTTTGCTTTTGCAGTCTGTTAGGAGCGGATTTAATATAAAAATATGCCATGGTGAACATAAAGTTTGGACAAATGGAAGTACATTTGAGTATTTGCATTGCTTTTATAATTGCATAATAGAAAGCCAAAAACTTTTGATGTTAGTACATATACTCTAGTTTGATCACTTCGACATATGAATTTTTCAACTTTCAATATAGAATTTGATCAAATATTTGACTGCGCTCCCCAGGTTATTTCCATCATATGAAGTTTGAAAATTTTCAGAATATTGAAGTTTTGTGAATAAAAGTGAGGCAGCTGATGCAATATAAAACCAAAAATTACATAAACAATAAACTATATAATTTAATAATAATATAACATAATTTAAACATTAATTAGTCTGATTTAGGGTAAGTTACATTGTGTGTCTTCATCACTGCTTTATCTCATAACCCACTCATTGCTCAGCCTACATTTCCATACAATTGTTTTTAAGGTAAAAAAACAAAAGCAACCTCTTTTTGTCAACTATTGGTTTATAGACTTGGTAATTTGACATTTCTATTTTAATTTCTGCTTGCTAATTTTGTTTAATTTAATGCTATGTGTAACTACTCATAGTAGTCATTAAAAAGTTGAAACAGATTAAACAGATTACAGTAGATTACAGTAGGATTATCTGCTCCAACATACGATACAGAAAACAGAGTAAGCTAACTTTTTATGAAAAGGTTTGACTTCACATTGCTTATAATTGCAATTGCAAAACTTTAAGTTTTAAATAAATTTAACAAGCAAAACTAGTATGCTGTCATTATTTTATATTTCTGCTGAATGTGATAGAAAATGTGTATTTTTATGTCTGTGAAGAAATTAATTGGTTTACCAGACATTCGTATAGGAGACATGTTTTATATGATTATTATGCTGTGAACAGGTTGGGGCATTGCGCTCTCTGGCACCACACCTGTAACAGGTGTCACAGGTGTCGAGAGTCTCTTTAGGAGATATTCAGTGTTTGGATGGAGACAAATGTCTGTAAAGCTCCTCCTTGCTTCTTAATGTTGCCATAGTAGCGACACGGAATTTTCTTGCCAGGTTTGATCAAAAGACTGAGCTGTTTAAAACAGTGTCTCCGGCTCTTTTGTTAGATTATCTTTGTAACCTTGAAGTATTGACCTTTGGACAATCCACGGCTGCTTTCTGATGATTGGCTCTTTTTTCGTAGTTGCTGTTTGGCATTATGTAGCATCTCCAGTTTTCACCATCATTTGTGCAGGATGGACACTAGTTCTGTACTATTATATCCCACAATTCATTTGTCAGCCCTGTCAATATTATCAATAGACCTGTAAAATCTGTTTCCATGCCTTGTACTTTGACCTACTTCGTTTATAAATCCAAGCATTTTCGGATTTTGAATAATAGGTTTGAAGTAGCCCATCATCTTCTGCAGCAGTTTTCACATCAGATACCGCTCCCTTGTCATAGCCAGTTCAACTATAGCAACATTTCCATCTTTAGTTAAATATTTGTCACTCTCACCACTTACGAAATGGGATAATTTTTTAGACTTTGTCTAAAAAATATCTTGCGATCCTTCACGTAAAATCCATAGTTTTCTGGGCACGTAATAGGTCCTTGAGAACCTTTTGGTAATTGGCCTCTAAGAATGCTCCCTCGTCATACAAAACAGGTGTGTAATGTATGCGGAGTGTAGTGAGAGGAGTTGATGTTCAAGCTGTAGTCATACATGTAAGTGTAAGTGTGTGTGTGTGTGTGGTGTGTGTGTGGTGTGTGTGTGGTGTGTGGTGTGTGTTGTGTGGTGTATGGTGTGTGGTGTGTGGTGTGTGGTGTATGGTGTGTGGTGTATGGTGTGTGGTGTGTGTGTGTAATGTATGAGTATGTAGTACAGAACATTGTTTAATGTGCAAAGGTGCAAAGTAGAGGTGTGTAGCACAAGAATTTCTTATATTAAAAATGATGAGGTTTGTAACAGAGAATATGTGGCTTTGGGTAATTGCATATCGCTGGGTGGCAAATAGAGAGAGTGTTTGAGTGTCAGCATATGATGGTTGACTGCTGACTGATCCAAACACCCATATTTATAGTTCAGTAATTGACCAATTTGTGTCTGTATTGACCAATTGGCTCATTTCATTGTCATGTCAGCTAAAGGTGAAAATATCTGCTTCCTGCAATACTAAACCAACTAGCTGTGCTACCCGGCGTTGCCCGGGTAATAAAAAAGTCTTTGATCGGAAAATTGATTTGTATTTAACATATAACAACATTTGCCATTCTAACTTTCAAACTATACATGCCGGTATCATGAGAGAAGTGTTTTGTGTAGTTGAAATTGATTAAGAGAGAAAATAAAAACAACTGTAAAGGTTTTCAAACTTTGTCAAACAACTTTTAAACTTCATATCATGAGGAAAATGTGTCATGCGGGTCAAATAAATTAAAAAAAATAAAACGATTATAAAAAGGTTTAGATGTAAATGTGAAATAATTAGCAAGTAATAGCTAAATTAAGTGGGTTGTGCTATGATTACAATAAAAGATTATTTGGTAATGATACAAATAATACGAATTGACAAAATAAACATCTTGAATAGATAAAATTAATAATAATAGTTCTTGCATAGAGGGGTGTGTATAAAAAAGGTTACTGTTCCACCAGACGCTATCCATCAAAACTTTGAATACGACGATACGGAGACAATATAATTGTCCACGCGAGAAGAATTGAACTTGATCCCAGATATAGTAATCGAACCTTACGAAAAATATTTAACAGGGGCATTGTAACGTGTGGCCGCATCGATAAAATAATCAGCGTGTGCTATAGCTATAGCCGGAATGACAGATCTACAGACATACTTTGAGAAATATATATATAGAGTGTTTAGTTGATTGCTTTATAACTAACAGCCATAGGATGCTTGAGATTTCACCTTGTAGCATCGGCTGCCTGACTCCTATTACATACATCTTTCATATTTTAATGTTTTCTCAAATACCATAAAACCTCTATTTAAACACCACCTTTATTTGACTGCCACCTCTCATAGAATGTCACTATAAGGGAAGGGTTGAAAAAAAGAGGGCCACGGCATTCAAATAGAGGTTTGACAGTATGTCGCTATTATCAAGCTTTGTTAACACTTTTGGTTGTGCATGGTTTTTGCTTGCTAAAGGTTCCTTCCAGAAGCAGCAGTCATTTAACCTTCAGATGTTCTTTGACTAATAGCCAGTGCATTAGGCTTTTGTAAAGGATTTATAATTGTTTCTCTTTTGCCTACAACTAGCAACTCTGGTAAAATAAATACAATGCCACTAATCTGCAACCACTTCAGCGGATATATTCTCATACAAGTGGTGGCATGCTTGTATGAGTTGCAATCAAACAATTCAATGTACAACAAATAGGCAGCATACCATTATAATTGCCTAACATCCCACAGATAAAAATGATAAGTGATGAACATTTACAGTTTTACAGGAAGCTCAAGTTAGTCTTCACTAACTGATTTTAAATGGCAAAGTATGATATGCATGCATTTATGCGTATTAACCTTATTTTAACTTTTAGATGCTGTACATATGAATTAAAAATTGCAAAGTAGTTCTCTGTCCGCATGAGATTTGTTGAATTTTTAAATTTTTATGTATCTATTTTGGCTAAACACTGATTATATGTTTAATATTAATGTCTCATATTAAACTTGTAGTAATTCAACAAAACAGTATAGAATCCAAGCATTTCAAGACCATCCTACAAAATTATTTAAAAGAAGAATAATTGCTCTGTCTGTATTGGCCTGAAATTTAAAAAAGAGATTTTGTTTCAAATGACTCAGAAATCAGTTGAGAAAAATTGAAAGTGCTGCAAAGATCTTTCTGTTTTTTATTAAGGCAAAACTTCCACTAAAAATCATGGTTTTTGCGCCCTTAAAAATAGCCATCACTGTATAAGATATGTGAGTGTAAAATACATGTTAATAGTAGTCATAACTATATGAGTATGAGATGCATGTTAGTAGTAGTCATAACTATATGAGTATAATATACATGTTAGTAGTAGCCATAACTATATGAGTATAATATACATGTTAGTAGCAGTCATAACTATATGAGTATAATATACATGTTAGTAGTAGTCATAACTATATGAGTATGAGATGCATGTTAGTAGTAGCCATAACTATATGAGTATAAGATACATGCTAGTAGTAGTCATAACTATATGAGTATAAAATACATGTTAGTAGTAGTCATAACTATATGAGTATAAGATGCATGTTAGTAGTAGTCATAACTATATGAGTGTAAGATACATGTTAGTAGTAGTCATAACTATATGAGTATAATATACATGTTAGTAGCAGTCATAACTATATGAGTATAAGATACATGTTAGTAGTAGTCATAACTATATGAGTATAAGATACATGTTAGTAGTAGTCATAACTATATGAGTATAATATACATGTTAGTAGTAGTCATAACTATATGAGTATAATATACATGTTAGTAGTAGTCATAACTATATGAGTATAAGATACATGTTAGTAGTAGCCATAACTATATGAGTACAATATACATGTTAGTAGTAGTCATAACTATATGAGTATAAGATACATGTTAGTAGTAGTCATAACTGCAAATATGTAATGGTTTAAATGCTGAGCAGTAACAGGTATTGTGAGGCAAATCCAGCGGTTATATGGATGAAACCACCCGTGGTTAGTATGCCAGTTATTTTGCCGCACATTCATCAGCACATGTCACTCTTCCTTCCTAATCTTCCAACTTTGTCCCAGCAGATTGTCTGCTAGACACCAGCCCTTGGCCAGACTGCAGGCCCATAAGTATTTCAGCATCGCTTGTCCCTTTATATAACCAAACACTATTGCTGGTTGTAGGTTATGCATGCCACAAACTCCTTCACTACTGCTGATACCTGCAGCGATGTTAAATTTCATTGCGCTGTCATAATGCGTTTTGTTGAGAAATTGTTGTACATGTAGTTGTACATCATAAAGTCTTGTGAACTTTGATCTACATATAATGTTACATTTGGTAAAATGGTCTCAAACACTGTGTTATTTAAATGCAAGGCAAGTGGTCACTGATACTAATTGAACCTCCATTTATAAGGTGCTGACTATAGCTGATCTAACTTGTCCTTGCAACCAGGAAACACAAGTGCACGTCAGAAGATGTTTTTTTGAGTACTGTATTTATGATGATGCTTAACTGAGAATTACCGCTTCGTGGTTTGTTATTTGAAGGAGTCATGTTCCAGATGTGGGCCTGCTAGTAGCTCTAAAATTAATCTAATTTCAACAGGCCACTTTAATATTACTTCTCGGGCTTTAAGAATTCACAGATACATTCCTTTCCTCATGAATCAACTTCTAGTTATGCACACTTTTCTTTAAGTTGTCAGTTACTGGTTAAAACCGGTTCCTTTGTCAATAAAAAACCGATGAGCTGATATGTTATGATACAGATACGGTAGAGTAGTAGGCTATATAGATATAGGCTTTACAGCTGCATGACATCAGTACCACGACTAGGCCTGAAGATATGAGATCTGGCTAAAGTCTGTTTTCATCAGTCGGCTGGAAATGTACCGCAATTACCATTATCTCAAGTACATGCGTTATGAATTGCTTCTAATTTTAGCTTACCAATACAATCGAGTGGGAGCCTATTAAAGGATGTCAGGTAATAAATATGGCTAATTACTACAGGGCAAGTGAGCGCTCTAGAACAATTCAAGGCTCATGCTGTGAATATTTATCCTCATGCTCTCCTGATCTTACAGTTTTATAGATTTGTCAAATGTGAAACTTCTCCCTAGTGTCTTCGTTCGATCTATAAGTTGATCTATAAATTGATCTATAAGTTGATCTATAAGTCGATCTATAAGTCGATCTATAAGTCGATCTATAAGTCGATCTATAAGTCGATCTATAAGTCGATCTATAAGTCGATCTATAAGTCGATCTATAAGTCGATCTATAAGTCGATCTATAAGTCGATCTATAAGTCGATCTATAAGTCGATCTATAAGTCGATCTATAAGTCGATCTATAAGTCGATCTATAAGTCGATCTATAAGTCGATCTATAAGTCGATCTATAAGTCGATCTATAAGTCGATCTATAAATCGATCTATAAGTCGATCTATAAGTCGATCTATAAGTCGATCTATAAGTTGATCTATAAGTCGATCTATAAGTTGATCTATAAGTCGATCTATAAGTTGATCTATAAGTTGATCTATAAGTTGATCTATAAGTTGATCTATAAATTGATCTATAAGTCGATCTATAAGTCGATCTATAAGTCGATCTATAAGTCGATCTATAAGTCGATCTATAAGTCGATCTATAAGTCGATCTATAAGTCGATCTATAAGTCGATCTATAAGTCGATCTATAAGTCGATCTATAAGTCGATCTATAAGTCGATCTATAAGTTGATCTATAAATTGATCTATAAGTTGATCTATAAGTTGATCTATAAGTTGATCTATAAGTTGATCTATAAGTCGATCTATAAGTTGATCTATAAGTTGATCTATAAGTTGATCTATAAGTTGATCCATAAGTTGATCTATAAATTGATCTATAAGTTGATCAATAAGTTGATCTATAAGTTGATCTATAAATTGATCTATAAGTTGATCTATAAGTTGATCTATAAGTTGATCTATAAGTTGATCCATAAGTTGATCTATAAGTTGATCTATAAGTTGATCCATAAGTTGATCTATAAGTTGATCTATAAGTCGATCTATAAGTCGATCTATAAGTCGATCTATAAGTCGATCTATAAGTTGATCCATAAGTTGATCTATAAGTTGATCTATAAGTTGATCCATAAGTTGATCTATAAGTTGATCTATAAGTTGATCTATAAGTTGATCTATAAGTTGATCTATAAATTGATCCATAAGTTGATCCATAAGTTGATCTATAAATTGATCTATAAGTTGATCTATAAGTTGATCTATAAGTTGATCCATAAGTTGATCTATAAATTGATCTATAAGTTGATCTATAAGTTGATCTATAAGTCGATCTATAAGTCGATCTATAAGTCGATCTATAAGTCGATCTATAAGTCGATCTATAAGTCGATCTATAAGTCGATCTATAAGTTGATCTATAAGTTGATCTATAAGTTGATCTATAAGTCGATCTATAAGTTGATCTATAAGTTGATCTATAAGTTGATCTATAAGTTGATCCATAAGTTGATCTATAAATTGATCTATAAGTTGATCTATAAGTTGATCTATAAGTTGATCTATAAGTTGATCTATAAGTTGATCTATAAGTTGATCTATAAGTTGATCTATAAGTTGATCTATAAGTTGATCCATAAGTTGATCTATAAGTTGATCTATAAGTTGATCTATAAGTTGATCTTTAAGTTGATCTATAAGTTGATCCATAAGTTGATCCATAAGTTGATCTATAAGTTGATCTATAAGTCGATCTATAAATTGATCCATAAGTTGATCTATAAGTCGATCTATAAGTCGATCTATAAGTTGATCCATAAGTTGATCTATAAGTTGATCTATAAGTTGATCCATAAGTTGATCTATAAATTGATCTATAAGTTGATCCATAAGTTGATCTATAAGTTGATCTATAAGTCGATCTATAAGTTGATCTATAAATTGATCTATAAGTTGATCTATAAGTCGATCTATAAGTTGATCTATAAGTTGATCTATAAGTTGATCTATAAATTACCACTTTGACATCACTGTGGTAGAGCACTCCTAATAGTTGTTAAACTCGGAGGAAACATAGCATAGAGGTATACAATGGAACCTACTGCAAGTATGTGACATTGTAGGCTAATGACTGTACGAGAATCAAGACACTGGGTGACTGTTACTGCTGTGTCTCAGGCATGCATGTCTCTAGACCTCAACATGCACAGAATGTAGTCAAAGCAGGTCTACAGATGGTGCAAACCATCAAGTAAGTGGGAACAGAAAAGGCATTACACATGTATTCTCTTCTATGTCTGTCCAACTTCATAATCTTATTGGAATTTTTGCATTTAACCAGCACTTTCTTGTATAGTGCCTATCAGGCCTGTTGTATAGTGTATACAATATAGTGTATAGTTCATAGCAAAGATATTGTATAGTATGTATATAGCAAGGATGTTGTCCAGAGTATAGCAAGCATTTGGTATGGTGTATAGCAAGGATGTTGTATAGTTTATGGCAAGCATAGTGTATATTGTATAGCAAGCATTAGTACAGTCCATACCAATATGCGGTGTAGTGTATAACAATTGTGTTGTATTATGTATACAATTGTGTTTCATAGTGTACTAGAGTAGCTTTAGTTCACAGTCAATGTCTTGGGTAAATGTTAAAGGCGATTCTCTCGCTAGTACATGACTGGTAAGGAAGTTATCATCCGAACTCTCCTCGTGGCTTACTATTGCAAAGTTCTGCCGGTTGACCAAACATTTGTGCTCCTAAAAGCGTTTTTGTTCCTTTTTTAAAACAGATATATTCTTCTCGTTAGCAGCTGCAGTCACTTTTACCTAATTTCAAGACCTCCCTGAATGATTGATGATCTTCTAAGAATGACATCTACCACCCTTGCAGTCTTTATGCCTCTGTGTATGATGAAAAATCTCTCTTTCACACTAAAACAAATAACGAACGGTAGGGATGGAAAAAATAAATATTGCGTTTTACCGAAAAAACTAAAGTAAAATTCAACTAATTTAGTAAATGGTTTTGAAAAACAACTTATTACTTACCACAAGTTGTTGGTTCATCAAAGGCCTCCAAATCTATGAATATTCGTGAAACCCTCTGAACGCAGCAAAAAAATTATAGCTTAGCACGATCGACCCATAGTTGTAAGCTAAATAGAAACCGAAACACGCAATGTGCGCATGCGTAGGGTTAACTCTATTGCTAGACGCAATAGAGTTAACTCTTCATAGAGAGTGACAGTGTTCAGCTGCGAATAAATTAATCCGCGAATATGCATGAAAAGGCAATTTTCGCGAAATTTAATTCCGCGAATAAATTCATCCTGTAGGGTATATGCCAATAATGTTGAGGAGAACAATGGAAATCTGGAATACGTTTTACAGCTAGTCTACAATGCATCAGTCTCAAACCACTCAAATCGGAGTTGCCCTATTTGTGCACACAGAACTGATAATGAAATTGACAATGCTGGGCAAACTGAAGTTCTTCAAACTGGCAGTATTGAAAAGTTTTGCATCTTTTAAAAAATTATACAAAATATTTTGCTATCGCCAGCATTTATTGAATGGAGACTTCTACATGCTTAAAACACTAATCATAGCTCACCAGTTTTTCGTCTATAGCCAGTGCTTTGACATGGTATATACTAACAGTAATGAGGTTGTGTCGATAAAGTTTATATGTATAACAGCACAGACAGTATGATGTCAAGGTAGATACAGCATTAGCTCCTTACAATAATAAAACATAGCGCCAACATGATAGCCTTTGTATGGGATACAATAAGGAAAACAAATGCATGAAAATATATATACCGAAAAATATGTTAGAAAATGCTGCATGCGGTATAGCAGAACATGAAGAACATATCATGACATAACAATAACACAATGTTAGTTCAACGCAACACTTGCGGATAGACAGCATTTTTGTTTTTCTGTCGGGTGTATGAACAAACAGTTTTCGGCTTGTGCCTACTTTTGAGCAGGCGACGTACAGCTGGTCATGGCTAAAGCAGGGTGACAGTAAGTCGATACCAGCTACTTTCTTTCTTTTCACCACCGCCTATTGCAACCCTCGGAGTACTCGTGCAAGTAGTAGTAGTAGTAAGTTACAGTAGGCCTACTTGTAGCTGGAAAAAAAGTAAAAGTAACTCGGCTGCGGAAGGAGATGAACATGTTACTATCACAAACAGTGGCAAATCCAACGTTTTTAACCCTTTCACTGAAGTAGACTCATTTATGCGTTTTCTATGGTCGACCGCGTAGACGCATTTTTGCGATTCTACCAGCAATTGCTAGTAACTGAATTTTATTATTCGTTGATAACATAACCAACGGTCTTTAGGACTTTCATGGTAGTGACAGTGTTGTCCTAAGATTTCTCTATAAAATTAGCCTAAAGTTTAATTTTAAATCTTTGTTTGAGAATTTCGAACTTTAAAACAAAGATTTTTTGTGCAAGTTCATTAAATGCGTCCAAGTTAGAAAACAAATAACTACTTATGTTGATGCCATTATAGCCGATTCAGATTTTTGTGATTACACAGATAATTAAAATAGCAATAGCAGCACTGACTCTGATGGTGGTGAAAGTAATGGTTTTGTAAGAATAAGGAACATTGTAGAGGATAGTTTTAGCTTTGTATCTTCACATCGCTTTATCAATGCACAAAGTATAGATACAATGAATTTTTTGCATAGCAGTGCTTGTTAACATGTTAGCAAAAGGAAATATATAACCAAAACAAACGTTCTAGATGGAGTTTGAAATTAAAAAATATTGTATACATATTATGAAGAAATATCGGCAAAATAGTTGGCAGTAGGCCGGTAGCTTAATTTGTACATGGACAGCAGTGAAAGGGTTATGTAGTGGAGGTGTGGCAATTCATAGACAATACAGTAATACTTCAACTTACGAGTGCTCCAACGTACGAGAAACTTGAGATATGAGCCAGCTTTTAAGCAAGTTTTAGCACTAACATACGAGCCATGTTTGAGATACGAGCATGTGAGTCCGTTGCCAAGTATGCCGGAGGTGTTTTATGAGAACAGCATCACTCTGTATTTTTCAACTGCTCAGGTTATACTGTTGTACCGTGTTTTTTGTGCGCGATTTTCAGTGCAGAATTACGTGAATTAACAGTACTGCGCGTAGACCAAAAGTTTGCCAGTAAAATGAAAGATGAAATGCAAAGAAAAAGCAAAGGATAACAATTATTAAACGGAAAATTATTGAAAAATGTGCGACGTGTGTATGTGTGATTGAGCTAGCTCAGCAATATGACAGAAATACATTCACAACTATCAAACAGAAGGATTATATTCAGGGCATTTATTTAGTTCGCAAAAGGACTAACCATAGTTTCTAAACAGCGCAGCGATCTTCACAACCGCTGATGGAGAGAGACTGCTCAGGCATTGGATAAAAGATCAACAATTGGCCGGTGACAGCGTAACTGAACGATGCTATGTGAAAAGGCCGGTGCTATCTATCAAAACTATAAACATTCGGACAAGTTGGCTAGTAGTCGTACATTAACCGTTTGTGACGACACCTGTGTTCGTCCTAATCGCAATATGTTGAAAGGGTGACAAAGGCAAACGTCCTTAGATAGGTTTATCTTAAAACGGCCGGCTAGTCGTGAAAGCGAAACCAAGGAAAAATTAGCTAACCAGCGAGAAACTTCAAACTATGAACGTCGAAGAAATTTTAATTACGTTAAGTTAAAAATGAAAGTTTGCTTTTAGGTTTGCGTCTAAGTTTGTCTTTTAAAACTGATAAAATCTAAATTTATCAAAGTCAACTGTTGTAATGAAGGATAACTCTCTATAACCCCTTAGGATATCTCCCTCTCTGGCAAATGCTAGCGTTAGCTGCTATTGTATGTATTTAATTTTACATTTTAATTAATCACATTTCCTTGCATTATTTTTTATTTGTTGCTTTTTAAAGGCTTATGGTAAGTTAGGACAATAACCAACATGTTCTTTATGTTACAATATCTTGTTTTGAGTGTTTTATTTGCATTTTTTAGAGTATGGAAACCAATCAATATATATTTAATTGTTCTATATATAAATAAATTGCACCAACATGCGAGTAAATTGACATACGAACTCATTCTCGGAACGCATTAAGCTCGTAAGTCGAAGTATGACTGTACAACATTGAATGAGAAGGACACACCTTTTTTATGTATAAATTTAGTCGGTGAGAACAGCGTTTTTTCCAGTGGCCCAAGAAACAAACGTTCACATAACCTTCTCGGTACACGTTGGCAGTAAATATTAATTGCGTGTAAATTACTACTCATTAATTTATTTTATGTAATGAGTAATACATTTGTATAGCTGTATAGGCATCTTTGTATAGGACACAGAACCCAGGACGGTGCTTTTTAACACGACAGCAACTTTGCTGTTTAAAACAGAACAGTGTCGTTGGGCACTGTAAAGAGGTGTGCTAAATGGAGATTTCGGTTAATGCGCCCTAACGGTGAAAGAAAAACAACAGAATCGCCGCACCTTTTAATAAGCCGCTTGGCTCAAATCGTCAGACAAAAGTATAGCGGCTAATAGTCTGAAATTACAATATTTACTACATACTCATATTAATTCAGTTGGCTTCGTACGACAGCATGGAAAAAGAAATGTAGCTCTAATATTTATTCACTGTTACTACTCATATCAATGCAGTTCACTTCGTACGACCAAAATTCGTAAGACAAAAAAGGAAAGACCGCTCTACATGTATAAGGCGGACACATACAAACACAGACATACAGACAATGATTGCCGTTTATATAGTAGATAATAATGGTCACATACAATGTAATATAAAAACATTAAACAGTCCATAATGGTCAGATACAATGTAATATATAAACATTATACAGTCTATAATGGTCAGATACAATGTAATATATAAACATTATACAGTCTACAATGGTCACATACAATGTAATATATAAACATTATATAGTCTATAATGGTCACATACAATGTAATATATAAACATTACACAGTCTACAATGGTCACATACAATGTAATAAATAAACATTATACAGTCTATAATGGTCAGATACACTGTAATATCTAAACATTATACAGTCTATAATGGTCACATACAATGTAATATATAAACATCATACAGTCTACAATGGTCACATACAATGTAATAAATAAACATGATATAGTTTATAATGGTCACATACAATGTAATATATAAACATTACACAGTCTACAATGGTCACATACAATGTAATAAATAAACATTATATAGTCTATAATGGTCAGATACAATGTAATATATAAACATTATACAGTCTATAATAATGGTCAGATGTTTACTACTCAGACTCTTTCTTATTGAATTGAGATTATTAAAATGACTTGATTAATAAAATTACATGCATAGCAGGCAATTTTTGATTTGTAAATGCTAGTGAGTTTTGACTTTTTGGTTACATCGAGAATCCTCAGTGATTGTATTGTACTGCAACTGCAGTCATTACAGACGCAGCGCGTTTATGTAATTTTAGCAGATCTCTTTGTTCGCTGTAGTTGAGAGTTGCCGGCTGTTACCACTATCTGTTCTCACCGGTGATCCTTTGGCTGGACTCTCTGCTCACGACAATGCAGATTGACCAATAGCAAGCTGACACATTGCTTCAGGATAGAAATATTTTGTTTCAATTAGTTTTAGCACCATTTTCTTGTGCGCAGCTCACCTGGTCACATGACCTGTAAGTATCTGCTGACAATTATCAACATAAACTTATATAAATTTTCAACAACAGATTACCACAGAACTCTAAAGTCAACTGACCTAACAATTGTTATTATCATTGAATGAACTACGAAGTGTTAACAGGCCTGTGTGTTATTCTCTTTAAAATTGACATTTATTATCAAATTTGAAAATGTTTTAGTAGCGCTATTAATTCATCTTAATAATTATTGTTGCTATGTTATCACATTAAATTTGCTAGTCCATTTTGTGTAACAACAAGTGTTAACTTTGTTCAGAACTTGAGTTATCCTCCAATTATTCGCTTTCATACAAATCATATGTGGGCTCACATCCGGTTTATTGTGAATTAATATTTTGGTAATCATGCGCAGACAATTGTTATATTTGAGTAATAAGCACAATCACTTTTAACTCGCTAGCTTAAAGTGTACAACAGAATTTAAGGAATAAACTGACAGTCCCACTAATTATTAAATCTATCAACTTCCATACTCCGTGAACCTAACACAAACAGACTTAACTGACACAACTTGGTAAATTAATCTGAGCAATTTTAAGTTTATACAGGTTTCACGCTGTAGTTGGAGCATTAAAGTTATTATAAAGGGCTACCTTATAACATCAGTTGCCTTCTTCAGTCATCTGCTTTAAACATGAGTTTGGCAGTTTGTCTAAAACTGTACAGTCTAACTTGTTGTTTTACAACTGTGGTACGGTGTCGTCGGAGCTGTCATAGTTATGTAGTTATCTATAATACTAGGTTAGTCTATATATCAGTGTTAGTCAGTGACAGATCATATTCAATCCAGCACAAGTCAACAGTTGTCAGAAAAAACCGAAAGGATATTTGACCATCGCAGATAAGGCCTACCTCGGATTATGCAGTAAGTTCTACTAGCAGTCGAATGCCAGATCAACCAGCTCAGGTAGGTCCTAACCATAAGGCTGAAGCAAATAATTTCTCAGAACCAGTGGGCACTGACATTGTGCCAGTAGATTCGAGTTCAGGCATTAGTGTGCAGCCTAGAGCATTTAGGGTTGGTCTTAAATTGAATAAGCACAAGTGGCATGAAAGTTCACTTAAGAGAGTTCACTGCAAGTTGCTCCCTTGGCCTGGATGGCTTTCCTTGACTAAGTTTAGTATTAGTACTAATCCTAATTTAGTTTCATTAGCAGTTCAGTATAAGCTTTGTTGCCAGATTAATTATCCCGCTGATTTAGTGTTTTTACTTATAATAGTGTGCATTTAAGTCACATTATATATAGTTACATGTCTGGCTGGTCATTTTGTTGCAACCCTGAAAAAAAGGACATGTCATAGTTTTGTAGATATCTATACCTTGATCTAGAATACCGATACAAGTATCGGTACACCCGACAGCTTTTTTCTTTTAAAAGTTAACCTTGTTTTTGGTACCAACTTGTGATCAGTTCGAACTAGGCTTATGTTAGTATTTATTTGTATTTAACTGCACATTGTCTGTAGGATATATTTAAATGTGTACGGTGTCTATAGGATATCTTCTAATTTGTATAGTGTCTGTAGATTATATTTGCAGTTGTATCGAGTCTCTAGTTGTAAAATGTCTGTAGATATGCTACCTGTGATACACATTCTATAGAATAAATCCACAATTGTACAGCGTAGGATATATTCATTGTTGTGTAATATCTGCAGGGTGTATTCAATATTCTGGTTGCGAGATGCGAGATACCATAATTGAGTAAATAATATCACAAAGCTCCGCTTGCTTATAATCTGCCTTCTGATTGGTGCTTGATTGGCTAGGGTTGAGAGGTTTGCTGTGCTCTATGATATATAAAGGCTGCTATGCGTCTGTAGCATACATATTAGTAAAATAGAAGATCAGAGAAGACATGCAACTATACTTAGTTTGTGCTCTTTTAGCACTCGGGACTCCATTGGTGACGGCTACCAAGTAAGTCTACTGATTATCTTATATTTTTATCAGTGTTAATAAAGTACCCTGTCTGATCGTAACTTATGTTTGTTAAAGGTTATTATATGTACCATTGCTTTAACTACATGATATGCTTGGTTTGTAGTGAGCCTGGTTACTTGATCTCTGCACCAAACCGATTCATACAAAACCGGCCAGAAACTGTATGCATTGATCTCTACAATGTCGCAGATGTGACACAAATTCAGATTTCTTTACGGACTGTGTGGATAGGCAGGTCATGGCGCCCCCTTCCAGAGGGAACCCAGAATTTGACAGTTGACACGGCTACTACCACAATACAACCAGGAGGTTCGCTAACTCCTCTTTCTTGTATACATGTAGTAATTTATAATTAAACCACGGTGATGAAAAATTGACCATTTTATTACCTTTAATCTTTTCTAGATAGAACTAAATGTCTATCGCTGACGCTGCCAGGGTTTGAATCGGAATCACAACCGGAGTATGTGACTCTTGAAATTAGTGGTCGACCAGCAACAGGAAACCTAGCTGGTTATTATTTCAGTGACTCCATGAAAATTGCCATTCTCAGTAGACGGTACAACACAGATATTACCTTCATTCAGACTGATAAACCCATCTATAAGCCAGGACAACTAGGTAAGTACAGTAGAAATAACCATGGTAGTGGCAATTCTGTTGTTATTCAATGCCATACAGCTGTATACATAACTGGTCTATTATGTTTAGCTCTCGCTGGTCTACTGTGTTTACTCCTAATAGCTGCAAACGGCTAAAACTTTTGGGTTGATCTAAAAACTTCTGTGTGTGTTTTGTAGTACATATCAGAATTTTGACACTGGATACCAGGTTGAGACCCTCAAATGATATGGTAAGCAATATTTGATGGTTTTATATAAATGCTATGATGTAGTCTGTATTATTGCTATTAATAGAAGATTCTCATGGTTGACTCCTTTTCATGTGTACCTCATTAAATAGTGATTCATTATGGCTTAGCTGGTTCTTCATCTAGGCTTAGTTCTGTTAGAAGGCAATTGAGTTTTAGACCAGTGAAGGTAATCTCTGGTTTGAAGCCGCTTTAGTCATGTGACATCAACAATCAATTCTCATGTCGTTACCAGATAGATATTATTACCATCAAGACTCCGAGCAGAGTGAGAGTGGAGCAGTGGAATAACTTGACTGTCAGCAATGGTAAGGACTAAATCTTTTTATTATTTGAACTGTTTTACATAAAGTAGTTGGCCTATCGATGACTACCTTTTATTGATGATAACGAAACATTGAATGTACTTCTGTCAGTATTGCTTACTTACCTACTGAGTGATGCATACCCAGAGGTCAAAAGGAACTCATTTATATGTAATTGTACTTCTATAGAGTCTCCTTAAATCTAAAGATATGTATTAGTCACTAATATAAATCCTCTCTTATGTTAGGTATGGTACAGCTCGAGTTTCAGCTGCATGAAGAACCTGATACGGGCTACTACACCATAATTATGAAAAGAAATGGTAAAGGCAGTCAGCAGAGATTTGAAGTGAAGGAATATGGTAAGTGTAGCGTATACTTATACATCGATGAATGCTGCCAACTCGCGTGATCAAATACCACAAACCATAGCGACTGTTAAACTCCATTTGTTCTAGAAATTTAGCCGTTGCCCTCCTACTTCTCCTGTGATGATCAGGTTGAGAAGTCACATTTTCACCGACTTGTTCTCTCATTTTCTTGTAGTTCTTCCCAAGTATGAAGTGACAGTTGAGCCTCCTAAATATGTTACATTTCAAACAGAAAGGGTGGTAGCTAAAGTTTGTGCAAAGTAAGTTCTAGATTTTGTAAGTTCTCCGGACTTAATTCACTGATGTGTAAATAAAGGTTTTTCCGTTTTTTTTGTTGACTTCAGCTCACTTATATCTCAATACTTGATAGGTACACTTTCGGACAGCCTGTGCTGGGTGTCGTAGAGTCCAGTGTCTGTGTGTACGAACGACAGAGTTACTATTTTGCTCGAAGTGCGGTTAGCATAGATGGCGCACCTGGCCCAAACCCAAATACTGACGGAACGAATGAAGGCAGCTACTGCACTCTTGTTGAAGAGCCGGTACATTTGCATCCTGTTTCTGTGTTGTTTTTTATTGTTGTTGGTATTCCAGTGTTTGTTTTAAGTTAAAATGTTGCATGTTTCGCTCTTCATAGTAGATGAAGTGTCTCCGTAACCATGGAATCTGATAGTCATTTTTTATGTATTTTTCTTGCTTAGCAAATGCTATGCTATAAACCACTTTGCGTGTTTCAGTTGGTAGGTGGATGTTACACAGTAAATGTGAGCCGACGAGATGTAGGATATGATAGATACAGCGAATACCAATATAATGTGAGACTGGTGATAGAGGCGAGAGTGAAGGAGCAAGGCACAGGTATGACTAGTTGACACGCTAACTCTTTCTCCTCTGAACTCTCAGGACTCAGGCTCAAGCAGAGCACTGTAGATATATTAACCAATCTAACTGACTTCATTTTATGGCATTCAACTGTTTCAGGAGACTATCTGAATGCAACAGCTCAAACACTCTACTTTCAACAGTATGACATCCAGCTGAATCTAGAGGGACCCGATGGATTCAAACCTGGACTTCCCTACAATGCAAGAGTAAGCAACTTTCCTATGTTATAGCTGTTAAATATAACTTGTCCATAGTAATTTTTATAAGAGGGAAGTTCAAACATGTTTTCTGTATAACAATTTGTTTTTGTTGGTAGCTGACAGCAAAGAAATTAGACGGGAAGCCTTCACCAAGGGAGCCTGTTGATATTGTGATCAACAATTGGGGCAGCCATGGCAGATACAGCAAGAGCTACATTGCCGACGCTAATGGAGAAGTCAAGTTTAGCTTACCCCCATCTGCACAAGATCTCTCATTTTATAGCATTGAGGTGAGATATTTTTAGCTGCTCTTTTTATAGCAAAACATAAACATGTTAATAGAATATTTTTTTGCACCCAGAAATTTGATACGATACTTCTTTTTCTAATCCTGTCTCATAGATTGTTGTTTTTGTAGGCTGTGGCCACAAGATTCAACTCTTCTTTCTGGAGTTGGAGCTCACCAAAAGCATATCTCTATGTTGATGGTTGGTACTCTCCATCAGGATCTTTCCTACAGATCGTACCAAATACCCAGACTTTGTCTTGTGGTTCTCAAGCCACATTCAAGATTCAATATACTACAAGTGTATCTTTGGAAACTCAACTTCAATACAAGGTAAGTGTTTTTGTATAAAGGGTTTGTGTATACATCTATTGATAATATAGGATTCCGTGACTAGTAAATTCTTATACTCGTACTACAGGTAGTTGGACTGACAGACATTGCTGATTATGGATCAAGTCCAATCAGTCTTACTCTAAATACAGCTGTTACCGAGCAAGATGAACAAGATGACTGGGACCACACACCAAGACCCTCATGTTATTATTACTGGTGGAGGTCTTGCGGTGTCATCATCGACTCTGTTGCCTCAGGATGTAAGTGCTTTCTCAGTTGCTATGCAAATGTTGACTTGTGCAATTCACTGGATTCGTCAAAACATCAAACATTAACCACTGCGGTGATCCTATTTTTTTCATCCACAAATTGAAACTGTTTGAAATCCCTGGAACTGTTATAAAAATCATTGTCTCAAGATTTATATATCTGGTCTGAACGAGTTCAAATATGTAGTAAAGTTTAGTTTCATAGGCTTGGGGAATAGGCTCAACAAATATGCTCTGAGAGCATATTTGTAGTTGCAACATCGTAAATATGGAAACACGCTGATTGTATTTGTAGTAGTCTTCAGCTGGTTTTGACTTGCATCATTTTTATAATAAAACCGGTTATTGTCTGGCATAAGAAGATCACAAATGTTTGTGGTTACCAAGCTTTAGTGTGACACCATAAACGGCAGGGATTAAGTAACTTGCAATACTTCTTTAGCGCCTGGAAGAGACACAACCACCACTGTTGCTCCTCCAACTACTACACAAGGTACCCAGGTTACAGCCACACACAAAGGAACTTTCTCTGTAACTGTGCCAGTAACTGCTGCCATGTCTACTAGCGGTAAACTAGTTGTCTACTACATCAGACCTGATGGTGAAGTTGTAGCCGATGGTGTGACATTCAAAGTTCAAGAATGCACGGAGAATGAGGTAATGTGCTTCTTTTTACTATTAGACAATATCATGGCTATTTTATAATATTAAGTTGTGTATTATGAAATCATTGACTCAGGAGTCGCTTGTCGTTTTACAGGCACAGATGAGATTTAGCAAGGGTGAAGCACGACCAGGAGAGCCTGTAGATCTGCTGTTTACGGCTAGTCCAAACTCTCTCTGTAGCTATGGTGTGGTAGACAAAAGCGTTTTCCTAGAAGGTGGAGACAACCAGCTGAGTTTGTCAAAGGCTCTTGGTAGCGTACAGATGCTAGCACTCCATGAACGGTCTGGGTGAGTCAACCATACAGAGTTGTTCTTGACATTTTTCACTCTGTTTAATGTGATGTTTCCATGTACATGTGTAAACCTCTGTCTGTATCTTTTGTAGAGTCTATGAAAATCAGCCTTCTCAATGTGGACCTGATCCTACCAATGGTGAGTTGTTTTTTTCTTATTACTTGAGGTTGCAGTCCTTTTTAACAATAGCATTTTTTCTGCCTAGAAATAGGTCTAGCCCTCTTTTCTATACTGGTCTTTTCTGCCACAGCCTAGCTCACTTACATCGCTACTGTCAGGCGCAGTCAGTGTCGAGACATTACCATGGTTAGATGTTGCTCTAGCCAATGCTGCTAACTTCATTTATAGAAACTGATGCTCTATTGCTTCATGGGATGCAGCTAGTTTTAGAGTTTTGTTGAATTTATTGCATCACTGATCTCACAAATATTCTTTGGGCCGCTGGTCTAACACACAATTTGCAAAGGGTAATTGAAAATTGTGGGCATGCTTAATTACATGCATGCCATCGTCATCATAGAAGCTGCTTCTGAGGAAAGCATTTCTCAATTTGTCTACACAATATGCTACTGTTTCAGTATATAGCTCTACAAGCTTTCTGAAGCGGTGTCACTGAAATGTCATATTTGGCTTAATCGCGGAAATGATCGTCCAACATTTTTGATTTTTCTTGACCATCAGCAACAATTGAATTTCCAAAGTTTTATGTAAACTCTCAAAACTTCCCGAAGCCTAGGACCTCTAGCGTACATAATAAAAGCTTTACACTGCGGTATAGCTTTTACAATATTTACTTGTGATCACGTCGAAGCTGAAAGACTTTTTGCAGCAGCTAACCTGTCACCCATGGCTAACTTATGGCTTAGAGAGCAAGACAGGTGGCTATTATGTACTGAAAATTAATTGAATTTCTCTACACGGTCCGTATACATGTATATTATTTTTATAGTAGATAAGTGAAAATGAATTTTTATTGACATACTAAAAATGTATGTACGGGCTACCGTAAGTTGACTATGCAGTGGTTCATGCTACACATACCATAATCAACTTTGCAAATAAAAAAAGCTTTGGGACTTCGGCAAACATTCAAAATGTAGACCTAGCAGCCAATAAGTTAAACATAACAAGAGTGTTCTCCGATGCTAAACATTACTGCATTTATAGTGTTGCTCATAGTTGTACATTAACTTTACAGATACCCACCATTTCTACTGGTCGATACCGTATAAAGACGCTAGCAAAGGCTTCAAAGCTGCTGGGCTTGCTACCACAACTAGTTTAAACATAAATACCAGCCCTTGTAAATGGAACGACTACATGTACATACGTTCCAGTGAGTTCTAGTCATATCTACTTATCCTTACACATTTATGTACCCCTGTAACCTTCCTCTAACGCCTGATTTGCTGCCCTTGTATGCTATGCATATAGATCATCGGACAGGTTTCTCCGTATCAACTTCGAGTGCTGTCGTGGCATCCACAGCTTCCAATGGTCAAGAGCCAGAAGTAGGGTTAAGCAAAGCTGCTGATGAAAGTAACATTGACAGTAGTGATTTGGCAGAGGATACAGATGCTGCTTCACTCGTGTCTATTAGAACTTAGTATCCAGGCTATGGGATGTTGTGGTAGTCGAGTTGTCATGATCAAAGATCATGACTGTAAAAAACAAACATCAAAGGCATTTGTAAAACTGTTCAATTTTTGCTGGCGATGCAGTTTCGGACTGGTTAACTTTGCAGATAGTCAAAGTTGTGCCGATGGCGTCGGTGCATTTGATGGCCAAGATATTCGCATTTATTTTCCTGAAACATGGCTGTGGGATCTTGTGGAGATAGAGTGAGTACACTTCGCGAAAACCAAGCTTTTTTGGCAAAGGGGTCTTCCAATTTTGTATTTCCCAATCCTTCCCACTTCGCTGCCGCGCTGTTTTGAAATTCGTAAACACAATTTCTCTGATGTTTGCTTTCTCAAGTCTGTCATCAATACATGTATCTCTTGTTACAATTTTTTATGTGAAAAGCTCAAGTCTTCTGTGTTTGGTGGAGGTTCTGTAAGTCTCAAAGTTTATGCTAGTAAACTGTTCACTCGACTAAAATGCAAGTTATTAGATATTGTGAAGTATCTGTAATAGTCTGTTGTTCCAAAGTCTTTGTTTGTTTAAATGGGTGCAGTTTGCCTGATAGTGTATCTGCTGTGTAGAGCTTATGTAATTTCTACTGTGGTTGATCGTCATCCTGCGACGACTTATTTCTCTTAGCTCGACCGGTGCTGCAACAGTTGGTTCAACTGTGCCTGACACAATAACTGAGTGGGTCGGTAACACCGTCTGCATGGATGAACAAGATGGACTAGGAGTGTCTCCAGCCGCATCTCTCATCGCTTTTCAGCCATTCTTTGTTTCCATGAACTTACCGTATTCAGTCATCAGAAGAGAGAAGATGCCGATTGCTGTCACAGTATCCAATTACCTTTCCCAGTGTTTAGCTGTAAGTAAATTTATCTGTCTTTAAAGGAAAATTATAAGGATTTAGTGCCGACATATGGCTAATTATTAAAGACCACAGAATTTAATCTATAAATACTATTCTGCAGGTATCGCTGAGTGTCAATGAATCTCCAGAGTATGACATCCAAATAAAGTCTTCAGCGGTGAAATGTGTCTGTGCCCAGGACACAGCCACTAAGAACTTTGTTCTAGTTATGAATGAAATTGGAGATGTCAATGTCTCAATTACTGTAAGTTGAAAGATTCCTAGTTTTTTTTTGCGTTACAAGACTTAAAAGCGCCATGGACAAACGATTCTTAGTTACCATTAAATCTCTTTTTCTCTAGGCTGAAGTGGTGAACAACGCATCTGTCTGTCCTCCCGGATCTGAGATGGCGTCTCTGGTTGGAATGAGTGACGCAGTGATTCGCCCTGTTATTGTTGAGCCAGAAGGTAACCCGAGAGAGTACACTGTCAGTGACTTTGTTTGCATGACTGATCCCAACTCTGGTAAGTCCACTAAAAGCTTTCTTAGAAATACGCAACTGTGAAAATCTAGATAGCTTCTGAGATCACCTGAAATTATTGTCTCGTGTTAGGGTTAAGTATCATCAACCTTTTGGATGTTTCAGCAACACCATCAGGAACTGCTGTTGAAACTTACAGCCTGCCACTGCCAGACCCAGCTGAGCTCATAGCAGGCTCCGAACGAGCTTATGTCAAGGTTGTCGGTGATGTGATGGGTCCTGCCATGTCAAATATTGGAAGCCTTCTGAAGATGCCCTATGGCTGTGCGGAGCAAACAATGGTTTCATTTGCACCAAATATATTTGCACTCAAATACTTGGAAGCTGTTAACAAGGACAGTCCTGCAATTAGAAAAAGAGCAATTCAATATATGAAATCAGGTTCGTTTCTTGCTGAGGTTATACATCTTCTTGATGTCAATATTTAATCCTTCAGAGTGTGTCGATTTGATTCTATGAGTAACTATGATATTTTAGGTTACCAGAGAGAGTTGACCTATGCTCATGCTGATCAATCCTACAGTTCCTTTGGCAAGTCTAAGCCTGACACTCCTGGTAGTATGTGGTTGACCGCATTTGTAGTCAAGTGCTTTGGACTAGCGGAGCCATACATATACATTGATAAAACCATTCAGTCAAAAAGCATTGACTTTTTTATTCGAAACCAGGACAGAGATGGCTGCTACCCTCAGGTTGGTGACAATGAAATATCTAAGCTTAATAGCATAACCTGTCTTGATTTTCTAATAGTGTTTTCTTTTTTATCATTTCGAGCAAACATTTTGTGACTGATACTTTTGGTTTTAGTAAATCCTTTGAACCTTGCTGACCCAAATATTGATCTTGTAACATATTGATCGAGAAACACAACATCTTGTAGTTGTTGTGTTTCTCGCTGCTGTTCCATAAGCCCGCTGCTTGTAATTCACTACTAGCCGATTTCTTACTCATCATTCACTTGCAGTTGACTTATGACTGTCTTTCCATTTTTAGATTGGCACAACGCACAACAAGTACATGCAAGGTGGATTTGGCGTGACCAACAATGGCACAAACAAAGCTGCCATGACCGCATACGTGGCTATTGCAATGATGGAGGCTAGTGTAGAATTAAGCAATCCTTCTCTTGGACTAGCCTTCCAGTGTATTGATAGACAAGTGTATGAAGATGGTTACACTACCTCTTTAGTAGCCTATGCATATTCTCTCTTTAACAAGGCTGATGACCGAGCCTTCAGGAAGCTGCTATCAATGGCCAAAGGTAAAACTCCCAGCTTGTTTTCTTAAACTGTCTTCACAGAGAGCTTGTAGTTTATTGATTATAGCTTAGAGCTTAGTGATGTTTATTATAGTGTGACTTTTTGTAGTTAATGGGACAATGACCATGTGGAAGGCAAATGAGAATGAGCCAGAACCCCCAAGGATCCACTGGTGGTACTACAGACCTGCTTCTGCTGATACGGAGACAACAGCTTACGCCCTCCTCACAATACTCAACATGAGGAACAGCGTCAATGATAAAATACAGGAAGGTCTACCTGTAGTTAAATGGTTGTCTACACAAAGAAATCCTTGGGGCGGTTTCGGTTCAACTCAGGTAGTTTTACACAGCTCATTACGTTTGCCATAATTTTAAACTAATTGATCATCGTTATTCCTTTTGAAATAATATTTCAATTTTTGAGAAATCTAGTACTTTCCACCTCATGTTTTATGGTTTATTGCCACGGTATCTAGATATATTTGCTATTAGCATTCGGGGTTCCTTATTCCCGAGTGTTATGCATGCAGCTCATGTTTTGTTAACCTAACAAAACTACACAGCTAACTACCACTCTCACTGTTCCTATTTTTAGGACACAGTTATAGGACTGCAAGCTCTGGCTGAATATGCAGCTCTCATATACATTGATGGAATTTCAGCATCTATCAGAATCACTGAGAAAAATACCAACACTCAAGTTGCATCTTTTCAACTCAACAATGACAACAGTTTTGTGGAGTTTACAGAGCGTCTTCCTAGAGTTGTTGACCTCAGGCTGACTGCCAGTGGCAAAGGGTGCTTTCTCATGCAGGTAGGTTCTTAATCTTTATCACCAGAGGTTTATCTGATAAACCAAATTTTCCATAAACCAAATAAGCACGACGATGGGTACATGCAATTTGTATGTGTTGCAGACTAATGTTCGGTATAATATCAATGACCCAGATAGACTTCAACAGGCCTTCACCACAACAGTCAGAGTTTACAGGAAACGTGGTTCCAAAGAAGTTTGTAAAAACCGACAGCTACGAATTTGCACCAAGTAAGCACTCTCTGTTCTAATTCATCTTACCATGATTTACCAGGCGTAATATTTAACTAATCATTGAAGAGCTATGAAAACTGTCTTTATAAAACTTCAGGTATACTGGTGAAGGAGGTGTAAGTAACATGGCCATTGTTCAAGCCAAGATGGTGTCAGGTTGGGCTGATGATAAGGCTGCTTTAAAGGACCTTATGAAGGATGAAAGTGTTGATCTTCAGAGATATGAAGTAGATCGAGATGGCACTGTACAGCTCTACTTCAACTCTGTAAGTGTTAATCAAAGTCAATGTTGCTTTAGACAATTAATCTGGGTTTACACTTTAATAGCTGCAGTGATTGTTATAAGTGGTAGTTCAGACACTGCATAAGGCTTGCATAGTTGTTCCCAGGTGGTTCACTCTCTTCTATTCATCCCCAAGGGCTAGTCTGAGATGTTATAAAATCCACCCTTTCCACTGACTTACACATTGATAAAAAACTACCTCTTGTCACTTCATCACCACAGACTAACTGCCCCTTTTTTGCTCATGAATACCCCTTTCGACTGTGTGCAACTCCAAACATCATGAGGAGTTGCTTACACCAACCAAGAAAAAAGACTACTGTTAAAACAGTTTGTTATACTGAATTCTAATGTTATACTGAATTCTACTAAATTCAACTATAACCAATGCACTAGTCGGTTACAGTAGCCCCTTCCCACTGTGTGGAAAGGGGTATTCATGTACTAAGCTAAAAACACCTTTTTTATGAAAACACTCGAGTGTCAGGCCACTAAAAAACACCCCTAAAACATGCTTTTTTTGTCGAGCCCTTGGGGATGAATAAAAGAGAGTAAACTCTCTGGGATTTAGTCATCTTCATGCATTAACATGGTTATATAGCAAACTTCGCCTCTATATTTCTTAGCTGGATAGAAACCAAAAGTGCTTCACTATAAACATACAGCAAGTCTTTGATGTAAAGGATGCTAAACCAGCAGTAGTCACTACCTACGACTACTATAAAACGGGTGAGATTTTGAGCTTTCCATTTTTCACTAATTGAAGCTAGGTTGACATTTCTAAGCGTGCGACAATGTACACACGACTTTTACTTATAGAGAACGTTTAGTTCACATATTAACTCTTGTCCACTTCCATCCTGTGTGTACTTTGTAGAACTTCGACAAGAAACGGAGTACAGAATTTACAGATGCACTTCGAGAGTTCGTCCAAGCACAGTTCGACCAATTATATTTTTTTAGTGACCTGCGCAGATGTAAATCTATAGCAGCTTTTTTACTCTTGCTTAGCATCTTTATGTGTAAGTCTCGATTTATTTTAGTAATTCTTCTTCTATGTTTTTACTACGTGATATATTTATTCTGCAATAAATAATTGTGTGTGAAGATTTTACTCACACTCACAATATATAAACTGGCATTGTTAGCAAAAAGGACTTGTCATAGAATCCTGTTTCAGATACCGTCTAGCTTACACTCACAATATATAAACTAGCATTGTTAGCAAGAAGGACTTGTCATAGAATCCTGCTACAGATACCGTCTAACTTACACTCACAATATATAAACTGGCATTGTTAGCAAGAAGGACTTGTCATGGAATCCTGTTACAGATACCGTCTAACTTACACTCACAATATATAAACTGGCATTGTTAGCAAGAAGGACTTGTCATAGAATCCTGTTACAGATACCGTCTAACTCACACTCACAATATATAAACTGGCATTGTTAGCAAGAAGGACTTGTCATAGAATCCTGTTACAGATACCGTCTATCTTACACTCACAATATATAAACTGGCATTGTTAGCAAGAAGGACTTGTCATAGAATCCTATTACAGATACCGTTTAATATCTGTAGCAACTCATGGGACCACTTTGCTTAGATTAGATTTGTCATTAAATTATTTTTTGTAAGCAGAGGTATTTTGCTTCTGATTTTCAAAATAAATATGATACCGCCTGTAGTCCTTTGATGTGTACATCATCATCCTATCCGTCTGTGTGTGTAGTGTGTGTCCCCTGCAATTGTGTTTTAATTTTGGTCTGCGTGTAATCCAACGATATACCAAACCTGCTTCATTTCTTCTCTTCTCTTTCAATTCACATTCTTCATATTTTTTTTGATGGTATCTTTAAACTTCAATTGAAGTCTTTTTGGGGTGTGCTTTCTTTTTGTCTATAGGATGTGTAAATTTTCTCAGAGCAGATGAGACTTTCAACATGTCTGAACCATGGGTTGAAATTATGGTATTCTTGTTTTTATTTAATAATTCAGTATCGGTGATCTTGTCTCTCCATGAGATATCAATGATTGATCATAGATTGCTCACCATTTATGCATAGTCTGTCTGTCAGTTTGCATGTAGTGGACAGCCCATGTTCCAGCATCATACAGCAAAGCTGCCAGCACTGTGGTACACCAACAAATCCGACACTTCACTTTGATTGAAACATGGTAGTTGTTCCAGAGTCTTTCTATATACTGCATTAGCTTCTTCTATTCTCACTAGAACTTCATCATTCAACTTAGAATTCTCAGCAACAGCATTTCAGCAATATTTAAAGGTTTAGAATTATTTCAGCAGCTTTCTATTGGGAGAGACCTTATAAGCAAACTTTCACAGCAGATAAAGACAGTTTTTTTTGATTGATTGGAGATTAAATAATCTGGCAGCAGTGCTGGGGTCTATTGGCTAAGGTTTGATGACATTGGATCTGTGAGTTATTAGAGCATTATCCTCTGTAAAAAGCTACATTAAGCATGATGCCTCTATTCTGGATATAAACTATCTCTGAGCTGTTATTAAAAACTACTTCAAGCACAGCAGACAAAGAGAGTAAGGAAACAGCGCATGCAAGGGTACATCCTTGGTTAACTCTATGGCTTCCCCCAAAGTTGCCTAAAACTGATCTACTTTTAACTACATTTACCAGCAAACTATGATGTAAAGGATGTCTTTGATGTAAAGGATGCTAAACCAGCAGTAGTCACTACCTACGACTACTATAAAACGGGTGAGATTTTGAGCTTTCCATTTTTCACTAATTGAAGCTAGGTTGACATTTCTAAGCGTGCGACAATGTACACACGACTTATACTTATAGAGAACGTTTAGTTCACATATTAACTCTTGTCCACTTCCATCCAATTTAATATACCGCTCCTTACTGTTTCATGTGTACTTTGTAGAACTTCGACAAGAAACGGAGTACAGAATTTACAGATGTACTTCAAGAGTTCGTCCGAGTACAGATCGACCAATTATATTTTTTTAATGGCCTAAATAGCTGTAAATCTGTCACTGCTCTCTTTTCTCTTGCTTTGTATGTTTATAACTAAGTCTTGTGTTCTGTCATAATGAAGAAAGTCTTATGTTATTTTAGTCATGTTTTTACTATTTGATATAAATCTCCCACAATAAACAACTGCATGTGCACATATTGAACCTTCAATGCATAAACTTCTACATATAGGCATTGCATGCAAATACTGCCTGCTCCATCATCTGCAGCATGCCTATATTTCAACAGCATGAGGTTAATTCGAGATTTGAGCTCTTTCCTTGAAACCACATTGGAAGTAGACAGCAGATGATGATTTTGTTTGTCATGAATACATCAACCGGAGTCAGTGTTTGTTAAACCTAAATTGGTAAGATTGTTAAATGTAGACTCTACTTCATAGTGTTATCCTTTAAGCACTGTTTGCTCCTTATTGAAGTGATTCACTTTAGCTGTGAATTAATACTGCAGCATGAACCAAGGACAAGTCTAACAGGTAACAAACAGAACTAATAAAAGGTTTAGAATGTTTTGCATAACTGATGAGTACCGATGTATTTTGGTAACGGAATGCTAGGTTATGGTAGGGACTAGCGGTAAACCCGGCATTGTTTCAATTTTTTCCATTTTCAAATAAATAGCCCTCAGATTGGTGTTTAAAAGGCTGGTTTTCAGGAACCGGGAGTTTCGAAACCAAAGTCTGATTTATAAATATAGAAGCTCATATACATGTATCTCAATAAGGTGATATATATGCACTCAATGCCATGACGATTGAGCAGAGTAGATTGAACATGCAAATTAACATTTTATCCAAGTTTTATGTATCATTCATTGAGAGGAAGTGTTAGATAAAGCTACATAGATGTATGTCTATAGTGAGTTTTATGTATTATTCATTGAGAGGAAGTGTTAGATAAAGCTACATAGATGTATGTCTATAGTGAGTTTTCAAAATTTGAACAGTTTAACTTTTGAGTTTGTAAACTGCTAGAAGCAGAAAAGTCAAATAACATGTTATCTGTATGTTTGGCAAACCCATGGACAATGTAGTCATATCAAACACATGGACAATGTAGTCATGTCTAGATGATTTATACTTTTATAGCTGTTTTTAGTTTTCAGAATCTTCAAATTAGTTTGAAAGGAGGCTGTAATGTTTATGCAAGGCTAGTAAACTGAGCGCAGCACGCAAACACATCTTTTAACATCTACTTATACAGGTGTGTAGTCAAGGGGTTCTCTAGTAAAGTATTTAAAACCTGATGTTCAAAATTAACAAAACTTCTGTTGTTCATGCCTGTTGCTGCTCCAATATGGGAACATTCTGTTAAAATAGCTTAGAATATTTATTTAAACTTAATTCAAGTGCATTTAGCGTACCACACAAGCACATGTAGCTATTGTGACTGACTAGTGCATTGGCTATAGATAAGTTTACGTTTAGTTAGTATAACAAGCTGCTTTAACAGTTGTCTTTTTTTTGGGTAGGGTAAGCAATTCCTTATGAAGCACATGCATTTGCCTGCTCGTGTTTGTTGCATACTGTGCAACTACTGTTTGTAGCATACCGCCAAAAAGTGTGTTGTACTTAACGCTTCCTGTAATACATCCTGCTGGATTCAACAGGAAGAAGCTGAAAACAACTTATTACATGCTACAAGAATTTGTAAAAGCTGGAGTTATCTACTCACAAAGGAATAAGTCTAGTTTGACTGCAGGCGCAGTGATACATGGTTTGCTTGAAGCCACAAAACCTCTTGGCATTGTTTATCCATTAGCTTACATTACTACCTTACCAGTTGAGTTGTAAGACATGACATTTGAGCCATCCTGAACATATTCACACTGAAAACATTACAGAACCACCCGAATGTGCTGTTCCAAATGCTTCCTGTAATACAAGCTGCTGGACCAAACAGGAGAGAATGCAACTCTTTGCTAATCTAATATCTTCAGCTCAATGTGTAGATATTGGTAATAATTTATTATTACACTTTTGACTATGCTATTGAAGTAAACAAGCTTCAGCCGTTAAGAAATAATTTATCCAAGCCTACAAATCAAATGTTCTTTGCGAGGGCAAAACACAAACTGAACCTGCAGAACCTTTTTGGAAATATTCATGTCACACAAGAGGCCAGAACTGAGCCTTATAGCAATTGTTCAAATCATCTCATCATAAAGTTTCCTAACAGCAAAATATAAAGTAATTCTTTTTATGCAACAATAAAAAATTATTATGCAAGGACCAAAAAGAAATGTGGAACAAAATTTGTACAATTACAGAGCGATGTACAGAACATCACTCTGGGGTATGAGCAATCAACAAAAGTTTCTTCCTCAGAAAAAGTGCTCATCAATTATAAAAATGCTACTTTGAAAGATTTTTAAAAGATCACTAACTGAAATAGTGATGAATTCTTTATTTTGTAAACCATATTTTGTAAAAGCATTGTTTGCAAGCAGGATGAAGGGAAGGTGCATACAATGTAATAAATAAACATTATATAGTCTATAATGGTCAGATGTTTACTACTCAGGCTCTTTCTTATTGAATTGAAATTAATAAAATGACAGGATTAATAAAATTACATGCATTGCTGACAATTTTTTATTTGTAAACGTTAGTGAGTTTTGATTTTTTGGTTACATCGAGAATCCTCAGTGATTGTATTGTACTGCAACTGCAGTCATTACAGACGCAGCGTGTTTATGTAATTTTAGCAGATCTTTTTGTTCGCTGTAGTTGAGAGTTGCCGGCTGTTACCACTATCTGTTCTCACCGGTGATCCTTTGGCTGGACTCTCTGCTCACGACAATGCAGATTGACCAATAGCAAGCTGACACATTGCTTCAGGATAGAAATATTTTGTTTCAATTAGTTTTAGCACCATTTTCTTGTGCGCAGCTCACCTGGTCACATGACCTGTAAGTATCTGCTGACAATTATCAACATAAACTTATATAAATTTTCAACAACAGATTACCACAGAACTCTAAAGTCAACTGACCTAACAATTGTTATTATCATTGAATGAACTACGAAGTGTTAACAGGCCTGTGTGTTATTCTCTTTAAAATTGACATTTTATTATAAAATTTGAAAATGTTTTAGTAGCGCTATTAATTCATCTTAATAATTATTGTTGCCATGTTATCACATTACATTTGCTAGACCATTTTGTGTAACAACAATTGTTAATATTGTTCAGAACTTGAGTTATCCTCCAATCATTCGTTTTCATACAAATCATATGTGGGCTCACATCCGGTTTATTGTGAATTAAAATTTTGGTAATCATGCGCAGACAATTTTCCTACGACCAAACACGATCAAAGCGAGTGTTTGGGAGCTTTATGATAAATGCATATGAGCACGCAACTCCCGAAAAGTATCCACCAGCGGCCATACCCAAACCCTTGTACCGAAATCCCAGCAAAAAATTTACCCATTTTTCTTTCGAGTCGTTTAAGTATAATAATGATACAAAACACCTATACACCTATTTAAATATGTTACCAAGTCTTTGAAAATTGTCGACAATATTCTAAAACTTACCCATCTGATCGGATGATACATAACTAGAAAAATTCATTTGGCCTAATGTCGCCATTAAAACCTGACAAGCCTTTTTAATCAAAATTAAAACCGGCCAACAAAACGCCCATAAAACCGTGCGACAGATAGTAGAAAAACGTGCACATTTCACCAGTCTATGGCCGAAATTACCGCTAGAATATCATTTATTGCTCTCTCTCTTGAGTTTGAAACATTAATGACTTACTTGTTAACAACTTCACCAGGGAGCGCATCACTCAATTAGCTATCAATGACCAAATCCTACAACGTAAAAGAGGGGAGACTAGATTGTGCAACCTTTAACAGAACACTGCACTTATCTTACAAAACTATTCCTATTATTTTCTATATGAACTTTTTCTAAACACTTTATATGTCTTCTTTTCTATATTTCTATTATTATATATTTCTGTTGTTATTAGTTCGTATACAAAATACTTTACACATACTTATATAGGGCCTACATATAAATCTATTTACAACATTATTCTATACCAAATACCATTATTCCATTTCTATTACTTTATATACAACTTTACATTCCCCATATACTTTCCATTCACAACATTCCTAACATTTTTCTATACTTATACTTCTAAAATAGAACTTTTTCACCTTTATATATCTATTTATATTACACTACCAAATACAATTGTAATATCAACAATTAACCAATTACTCATATACCTGGTTTCAACCCATATTTACCTCCAAAATAAATTGTTAGTCGCACCTTAGCTCGCTTAGCTAGTCGTACCCCGCAAACTTAAAGTGTATGAAAGAAGTTAAGGAATAAATTGACAGTCCTGCTAATCAATAAACCTATCAACTTCCATACTCCGTGAACCTAACACAAACAGACTTAACTGACGCAACTTGGTAAATTAATCTGAGCAATTTTAAATTTATACAGGTTTCACGCTTTTATTAGAGCACTGAAGTTATTATAAAGGGCTACCTTATAATATCAGTCACCTCCTTCACTCATCTGCTTTAAGCCTTATCTAAAGCTGTACAGTTTAATTTGTTGTTTTACAACAGCAGTACGGTTTCATCGGTGCTGTCATAGTTTTGTAGTTATCTATACCTTCATCTAGAATAATTTTCAGTATACTTCTTACGCATGCTCAGCCGTTTTTCTATGCCATTCTTGACGCTGTTGTGATACTAAAATAAACTTGTGCACATCTTCTAAACCACTCATTATTCTAGATGTAGCATTATCATAAATTATCACTTTGGTTCACATGCTATTTGTTTACTCGTATGTTGCTAATTGTATTCGGAACAAATACACTTCACTCCCTCTTCTGGCAAACTACTCAATGCTCTCGTTTGTTACTTAATTAGTCTCTACAAATATCCAATGACATCCAACATGTGACAAGCGATAATACTATATGGTGGCAGCGAAACTCCTCTTCTTGACCAGTTGTTCATCATGGGAGAGGAGGAGAACCCTCAAGCGGCTGTTATTCCTAGGTTTCACGCACCAAGATTGACACCTCCAGATAGATTCGATTTCGCAGATCCGGTTCAATGAACTAGATGGAGGGCCAGATGGTTACGGTATAGGGATGCCAGCAGGCTATCCGAACAGCCAGAAATCGAGCAAATAAATACATTAGTATATACTTTAGGAGAGCAAGCAGAAGATATTATACTAGATAGGAATATAGATGAAGACACACATGATAACGTGATCACGGCCTTCAACGACTACTTTTGGCGTCAGAAATAACACCATCGTAGAACGTGCTAAATTTAATAAACTAACTCAAGGCCAAGATGGAATGAACAGTTATATACATAAACTTTATAGACAGGCAGAGACTTGTGCGTGTGGAGCGTTGAGAGAACTAATAAGAGACAGGTTAGTCGTAGGAGTTAGTGATGACCGACTGAGTGAAAAGCTGCAGTCGGAAGCAAATTTAACTTTAGGCACTGCTGTAGAAATATGTAGGCAATTTGAAGCTACTAAGGAAGCTCAACCTATAGTAAGAGCTAACGTTGCTAGTGGTACCGGTACGGTGGACATGGTGAGATCCAAAGGTTACGACAATAACCGAGATAAACGCCAGAATAGTCACACACAGGGACCCAAAACCGCAGAACGCAGATCCCAAACACAGACTACGTACAAACAGCATAACTCTAACAATAACTCTAGATGCACTCGATGCGGCAAAACTCCACAGCACAACAAGCAGTCTTGTCCAGCCATTAAATCCAAATGTGATTTTTGTAACCTCACGGGCCACTGGAAGATTATATGTCGTAAGAAAACTGCTAATGTAACTGAAGTAAACTTACCCGACCCATTCTTAGGTGAAGTTAGACATGCTAACATTACAAACAAGCCTTGGTCTGCATCATTATTTGTATCCTTAGATGACAGTCATGAAGTAAAACATGATTTTAAGCTTGACACTGGCGTGGATGTGTCAGTGTGTAGTGACTTTGGTTGTCATAGCAGTCAAATATGCCAGTCAGATAGACGTCTCATAGGCACTGGCAACACTGTATTACCTGTTTTAGGCAAAGTAAATGCTAGATTGAGAATAGCTGATAGGCATGTAAATGAAGTTTTATACATTGTCCAAAACCAGCAAACTAATTTGTTGAGCAAAACCGCTTGTGTTTCTTATGAATGTTACGGATGCTACGCATGTTACTGACTTTTGTAAATTTAAAACGGAATATCCTGAAAGTTTTTGTAGGCTTAGGTAAACTTTCTGAGTCCTACAACATAGAAGATAGGGACGATGTCGAACCTGTGGCGTTACACGTTCTGTATGATGTTTCACTTCCTAGACTGCTGATAGTAAAAAGACAGTTAGACGAAATTGAATCAAGTGGTGTGATATCTAAGGTGACGAGACCGACCGACTGGTGTGCGGGTATGGTCCAAGTACCGAAAAAGGATTCAAACCAGATTCACATATGTGCTGACTTGTCAAACTTAAACTGAGCAGTTAAACCTGACACACATCCTAGTAGCTCAGTAGACAGTTCATAAGCCAAAATTTCAGGCGCTCGTTATTTGACTAAACTTGACGCTAACTCGGGCTATTATCAGATACCGTTAGCAAACAACTCATGTTTATTAATGACATTCATAACACCTTTCGGTAGGCATTGCTCCAACAGAGTACTTTTCGGATTGGTTAGTGCTGCTGACATTTTTCAGAGATATATGCGGGACATACTCGATGGATTGGATGGTGTAGTGTGTCATATGGATGATTTGATAGTTTATAGTTCTGTAAGTCGATCCAAGCATGATGCTCGCCTACGTCGAGTTCTAGACCGACTCAAAGTGGCAGGCATGACACTGAATTATAAAAAGTGTAAATTTGGACAATCAACAGTTAAGTTCTTGGAGCATGTTATAAGCGCAAATGGCGTCGATGCCGACCCCGACCACATAAGAGACATTCTTGAACTACCCGACCCCACCAAAAGAATACAATTCTAATCACTATTAGGATCCGTCAATCAGTTAGGTAAATTTTCACCGAGAATAACTGAATTAACCATACCACTCCGAGCCTTACTCCACAAGGACACTCCATGGGTGTGGGATTTTGCACAGCGTCAGGCTGTCACCGATATCAAAGCGGAACTTAAATCTACTCCATGTTTAGCCTGGTATTGTCCAGAACGTTCCACTATCATTATGTGCTACGCATCTAATGAAGGACTAGGAGCAGTGATGTTTCAGATACAGAAGGACAATACTCGTCGCTTAGTAGCATGCAAGTCTAGACTGTTGACTGACACTGAGAAGAATTGGTCTCCGATCGAGAAAGAGGCTTTAGGAATAGCTTGGGCATGCACCAAGTTTGAAATGTATATTCTGGGACACCCTGATGTCAGAATAGAGTCCGACCACAAACCTTTAATTCCAATCTTCAACTCTAAGGCTGTGAATGATCTGACAATGCGCATCCAGTGCCAGAGACTACGAACTATGAAGTACTCGTTTACTGTGTCACACATACCGGGTAAAACCAATCAAATCACCAACCTACTTTCACGACAACCGTCTGGCAAGCCGAGCCAGGACGATATCGAGTTGGCCAATAATGTGGAAATCGGTGCTGTTTCAGACATTAACTATTTACCATTAACTGAGCCGAGGTTAGTTGAACTCAAACGCAAACAGTCTGAAAATATTACACTTCAATTAGTTATCAAATATACACAACACGGTTGGCCGTCGTTTCTCTCCGACGTGGAAATCAATTTGAAACCATACTGGTGTGCCCAGTCTGATCTAACATTAACGGATGGTTTACTATTACATGGTAAACGTATAGTCATACCACTCTCAGAACGTCACGATATACTGTCACGGTTACATAACGGACATTTAGGTATTCAGAAATGTAGAGAACGCGCCCGCCGCTCAGTGTGGTGGCTTGGAATTGCGGCTGAGGTAGGAGAGATAGTAAAGACATGCACAACTTGCCAGAAAAACCAGTCGGAGTACCGTGAACCGTTGAAACCCAGTACACTGCTCGACAGACTTTTGCAATGTGTAGCGACAGACTTATTCTACTGGCAGCGAACTAACTACATCCTTGTCACAGGCTACTTCTCGAGGTACGTAGAGATTAGTAAGCTAGCCGACCTAAACAGCAGATCTGTCATAACATCTCTCAAATCTATATTTGTCCGACATGGCATACCTGAAACAGTTGTATCTGACAATGGGACACAATATTCTAGTCAAGAATTTAAGGAATTCGCCAAAGATTACTCCTTCCAAAGTGTGACTAGCACCCCACATTGCCCACAAGGCAATGGAGCTGCTGAGCGTTCTGTACGCACTGTCAAGAACTTGCTTAACAAGTCTGCTGACCCGTACCTAGCTCTACTAGCGTATCGTAGCACACGCATACAGAATGGATACTCACCCGCCGAACTGCTGATGAATAGAAGACTTAGGACAGACTTGCCTGTTGATCCGTCTTCTCTATTACCGACTGTACCCGACTACAATATCATCTCGAATCGAGAGCACACGTACAAACAGAATATGACGACTAACTACGACCAACGTCATAACGCCCGTAAGTTACCAGAAGTCGTACCATCTGACAATGTATACGTACGTGACCTAGATCAAACTGGTATCGTGCCCCAGACACTTCCTGACAATTTTGTTCAAGTGCTCACTGACTCTAATGAAGTTCGCCGTAACCGTTGTGCAGTTATACTTCTACCTGACAATCAGAATACGGACAATCACATATCTAATACTCCTGAACCTACAGAGAGTAGACCGTGCTTATATAGCTCGCCCAGACCACAGGTTACGACAACTCCTCGTTGGAGCACTCGAACCCGTAAACCGATAAACCGTCTCGACTTGTAGATGTAGGTTTACTATTGTATTAGTCATTTTATTATACTCAGTAGTTCAGTAGATACGCTTTATATTACCATCTTGTTTTATGCTCACACTTTGTTGGTGCCTTTATATAATAAGGGAGATGTAGCATTATCATATTGTTGTGGAATGTGATCCACTGGGAGCTGAGCATAGGGCTGAGTTAAGCCAACCAAGCTGTGTTCAGTCAGGCGTGTTAATGAGGTCGGAGTTCAGCCAAGCCAAGCCAGAGGCATGCAGGGTCCAGCCAAGTAGAACGGAGGCGGAGCTTACTAGCTATGTATATAAGCTCGAACATTTGTGTAGAAGAGCAGAGCTGTTCTGGGCCTGTTCATTGCCTGTTACTTGATTCTTTCTTGTACACTTTGATGAACTAAGCAGAAATATATGTATTGTACTCATGCACGAGTCTTGTACTAGTGGAGGAAAGGGAAGGTCGCACAAACCTTTACACTGGTGGCAGCAGTGGGATTGGTAACGATCCTAAGAACTTCACCACAAGACTCGCATTTAGATCACTGGAATCTGGATGAACTGGGCTGCCTGAAAAACGGCGAGATCGCTCCTACTGGAAGAACTTCCTGGCAACAGGAAGAAACCCAGAGAGAGCTGTGGAAAGCCCTACAGGATCGGATTCAGTAGATGCACTGCTCCGGGAGCAGAAACTTACTGAAGGCTCCAACAGGACTTATCTGAGGAGGCAGCAAGCTCATACTGGAAGGACTTCCTACCAGAAGAAACCCAGGAAGAGCTGCGTAAAGCCTGCCAATCAAACCCAGTGGATGCACTGCTCCAGGAGCAGAAACCTGCTGAGGGTTCTGATAGGACTTGCCTGAGGAAGCGGCGTGCTCCTACTGGAAGAACTTCTTATGGGAAGAAGCCCAAAAAGAAGCTAGCGGCCGCGGACACAGTAGAGGCACTGCTCTGGGAGAAGAGCAGAAACCTACTGGAAGCCAGACATGGCCAACAGGAGCGCCAGGAGCGCTGACTCGGGACCCGACCAACTAGTCGAGGCACTAGAGCGGGTGTTGCTGATGCCAAGAGCTCGGTAACCAGCACCACGTTTCAGGACTCCCCAGTATACTGGAAAAGAAGATGTGGAGTATTTTATTGCTCGCTTCACAGATGTAGCCGACGCTAACCAGTGGACGGATGGAGCAATGCTATTGCACCTCCGGAAAGCACTGGGCAAACAGACTGAGGACTGCGGGCAGGCCGATGACATGGAGGCCATTTTCAATGCCCTCCGGGCAAGATTCGGGCTATCTGCCAGGCAGGAGCTGAGCCAGCTCAACACCCTTAGGCAAGAGGAAGAGACGACGCTGCAGGAGCATGCTATGGAGGTCGAGAGGTAGGTGCGCATTGCGTACGGGGACCTACCGAATCACCACCAAAATAGCATGACTATGGAGACCTTCTGCATCTCGCTGAAGGACCCTGCCCTGCAGAGACATTTGTTGGCCGTACCTACGCCCACACTGGCAGACACTGTACGGGCCAGGAATGACTACCTCCAAAATCAAGGAGGCGAGCGTAGACCCACTGGATCTTCAGTATGAGCCCTGGAAGGAGGAGCCTCTAACCAGGTGAACTCGGCCAATACCGATGTTATAGGACAACTAGCCCGACTGGTCCAAACTCTCGCGGACAAGGTGGAACGGCTCCAGGAGCAGATTCGCACTCAAACCGAGAGGAGCCAGCCAGCTACTCTTTGCTGGGTATGTGGTCAACCGATGCACGTACGGAAAAATTGCCCTCGCCACACCAAACCGGCTTCGGGAAACGAAAGGCGGCCACAGCAGTAGCTCCGACTACTGGCTGTGTCAAGGCCAAGCAAACACGGAAAGACAATAGAATTTCGTGGGACTCGGCAGCGGCTGACGGCTGTTTTCAACCAGCAAGGACTAACCTAAGGGAAGTTCATGCACAGGAAGGGCCTGTGGTGACACAGAACTATTATCAGTCCTTGGATGAGACTAGTCTGGACCGCCCCCCTATCCCGAACACAGCTTACGCCCCTTTATGCGAACGGTAGGGACGTAACCCAAAACACAGGAGGGTGACCCCCAAATCCCCTCCACCCCAGAAACTGAGAACCATCCCCACTGGACCAGACAATCGGAAGCCTGCCTTAAAAGCAGCCAGGCTGATCTTTTCTCCACCTTGGGGGTGGACATCACGGGAGCAGCAGATTTACTCCAAACGGGGGATGGCCCGAGGAACCGACCTCGCCCCACCACAGAAAGGAAGCCTTCCAGGCCTCACAGAGGATGTCCTGGAGGATCCCAACAGGGTGCAAGCCCTCAGCCGACCCCACTCTACCAGCTATTTCCTCCCGGGAAAAGTGGAGGGGCGGCCCATCCAGTTCCTGTTGGACACCGGATGCACCACCAATCTGATCAATAAACAAATATTTGATCGATTGCCAGGAGCCATGCTGGACCGACTCGAGGAGAGTGGCAGCCACGGACTATTAGCTGACGGAACACGGCTCCCCTTCTATGGGATAATTCGTCTGACTATCCGCTTGAGGGATGTGAAGACGGAGGAAGTCTTTATAGTTAGCTGACTGAGCGAAGATGCCACACTTGGAATGCCGTTCTTCGTGGCCAATCAATACGCTCTCGAGTTTGAGCAACCGGTGGTTCGAGTAGATGGCAAACAGCTAGTCTGCATGGACCGGCATGGCGGCTGCTACAGAGCAAAGCACAGGTGATGAGGGGGTTAGTGGTTCCCACTCGGATAGAGATGGTGATACACTGTCGCATCACCACGCAGAACTATTGCCCCATGGGACTAATCGAGGGACTTCCCGACGGACCTCCAGTAGCCAGTAGCCTGAACCAGCCGGGACCCAAGGGACAGGTCATCACCCGCTGCATGAACACTACGGAGTGTCCTTTGACCTTCCGGTCTGGAGCCACTATCGGCATTTACACGGGAGTGGAAACCCCACAAGTCGAGGAGGACAATCCCTTATTGTGTGACGCCGGTCCGACTTCAATCAATGGAGTGCCAGCTCACCTTGAGGAATTGTACCAGGCGACCCAGCCAAACTGTGAGGACATGGGACAAACGTCAAGGTTGGCATCCCTGCTGTGTCAATATGCCACAGTGTTCAGTAAGGGTGATGAAGACGTGGGAAGGACCTCGGAGGTGGAACATTCTATTCCACTTGAAGAGGGCACTCGGCCAATCCGACAACCCCCTCACAGACTCGGACTGGAGAAAGTGGGAGAGGCCGAGAGACAGGTCCAGGATCTGCTCAAATGAGGGCTCATCAAGCCAGCCGGAGGAGCTTAGAGCTCCCCCGTGGTGTTGGCCCAGAAGAAGGTTGGGAAGTGGCGCTTCTGTATTGACTACCGGCGTCTTAACGCCGTCACGAAGCAGGACGCTTACCCGCTACCTAAGATCGACGACAGCCTGGACGCCCTGTCCGGCAGTCGGTATTTTAGCACTCTTGACCTGGTGAGCGGGTATTGGCAGGTACCCCTAAATGCAGAGGCGCAGGAGAAATCGGCTTTCTCAACACAGTCCGGACTGTGGAAATGGAAGGTGTTGCCTTTCGAACTGACGTCCGCTCCCGTCACCTTCCAAAGACTAATGGAACGCGTTCTGCATGGCCTCCACTGGAGAACGCTGCTGCTATATTTGGATAATAATATCGTCATCGCCCCGGATTTCGATACGCATCTACATCGACTGAAGGAGGTCTTCCAGAGACTTCACAAGGCCGGACTGAAGCTGAAGCCCTCCAAGTGCGAGCTATTGCAATACCAGGTCCACTACCTGGGTCACATAGTAAGCCAGGACAAAGTCTCTACAGACCCCGACAAGGTGGAGGCTGTCGCAAAGTGGCTGAGTCCACGCGGAGTGAGGGAACTCCAAGGATTCCTCGGGACGATCGGCTACTACCGGCAATATATCCCAGAGTTTGCCACAATAGCGCAACCCTTGCATTGACTGACTGCAAAGGGAGAGCCCTGGAGATGGACGAAGGAAGAACAGACCGCTTGCGACACGCTAAAGGAGAGCATCAGCACCGCCCCGATCTTGGGCTATCCGGATCCTCAGAGGCAGTACATCCTGGACACAGACGCCAGCGGATGTGGAGTGGGGGCCGTGCTGTCCCAAGTACAGGAGGGCTGCGAGAGGGTCATTGCTTATTACAGCAAGACCCTCACCCCGTCGGAACGCAATTACTGCGTCACTTGACGGAAACTACTTGCGGTAGTGAAGGCGGTCAAACGCTTCCGGCCGTCTCTGTATGGCCAGAAGTTCCTCCTACGGACGAACCACGCGTCACTCCAGTGGCTATGCTGGAGGAGGTAACTCTCAAACCAAGAAGCCCGGTGGCTTGAGATCTTGGCGGAGTTCCGCTACATTCTGGAGCACAGGTCAGGGACTCACCACGGGAATGCGGATGGATTGAGCAGGCAAACCTGCGAGGACTGCTGGCAATGCGCAAGCATTAAACAGAGAGACCGTGGCCCCTCCCGGAAAGAGCTGGCAAGGGAACAAGGGCCGTTAGCCGCGTGGGTACCGACCAGTTGCCTGGATGGACTCCCGCCCTCGATAGAGCGGGATCGACCCTGGGCAACGTTGCATACCCCGGGGGGCCGGCCAGAAACCCACACTGGACTCCCGCCCCAACAGTGGCGGGATTGAACCTGGGTGCCGGAGGTTCCCCTGAGGAGCTATCAGCCCCGCCAGGAGTGACAGGACCAAAAGGCGAACTGGCAAGGACACAGGCTACCAGACAGGGACCAGTGGCCATCATGTACCGTACCATCGCTACAGGAGAGGAGGTGCCAGCAGAACACCTGGAGATCGGGAGCAGAGAGCTGGACATCCTGCATCACATGTGGGGCTTTCTGCGCATACGACAGGATGGCGTGCTGGAAGCACGCGTGGCCCCGCAGGGCCACGCCAGATGGTGCACCATCTGCCCCCCGGCAATGCAGGAAACAACGGTGTGGCAAATGTACACCCTGGCTCACTCTGGGGTGGGAAGGATGATAGGTCGCCTCCAACTGACGTGGTACTGGACCAGACTGACGTCCACAGTCAGCTGGCTCATCAAGAGTTGCGAGGTGTGCCAGGCCGCAAAGCATGGAGGGACAAAGGCGGCCAGAGAAAAAAGGAGGTTCTACGCAGGACGACCCTGGCAGAAGGTGGCCATGGATCTGGTGGGGCCATTTCCTGACACACCAAGGGGGAACAGGGGGTGCTGGTTCTCACCGACCACTTCACCCGGTGGCAGGACGCCTTGGCACTACCTGACGCCACGGCCCCGGTGGTTGCCAACGCACTGGATGAGCAGGTCTTCTGCTACCTAGGATTGCCTGAGCAGATCCACTCAGACCAGGGGACGCAGTTCGAGAGCCAACTGATGGCCGAAGTGTGCCAACTCTGAAACGTGGGAAAGACCCACACGACTCCGTATCATCCACAAGCAAATGGAATCGTGGAGCGGAATAACCGGAGACTCGGAGACTCCTTGAGGGCACTGCTCCTGGCTCGAAAACAGGACGAGTGGGACCTACTGCTTCCCCAGCTGATGAGGGCATACAGAGGCACCCCCTACTCCGCGACTGGAGAAACGGCCGACATGCTAATGTTGGGACGGGAGCTGAGGTTGCCAGACCAGCTGGAAAGCTACCCTCCACCGACCGAGTTCTTTCCTGCCCACGAGCACGCTCTGGAGGTGCAGCGGAGACTGCAGACAGTGCACGAGGCACTACGGCAAAGCCAGATGGAGGTGCGGCAAGAAGACAGGGAAAAGCCACCGCTGTATGCCCCAGGCGACTGGGTATGGCTCACGAATAAACGCCGGAGACGGAGAGAAAATCCCAAGCTGCAGGCGAAGTTCATGGGACCATACTAGGTCCTGAAGGCTTGGGGGAACCACACATATCTGGTGGAACGGCAGGGCCAGTTTTCCATCCAGAGCGAAGGAAGGCTAAAACCCTATCATGCTTGCCCAGAGAGGTTGGGACAGGCCCCAGCCACTCTGGAGCTAAGGAGGGGTCTCAACATGAAAGGAGCTCGACACAGCAGACCGGAGAAAAGGCGGGAAGAAGCCAGAGTGGACCCTGTACCAATAATGCCGCCCACCAACTGGGAAGCCAGGAAGCCTCTGGGAAGTTCGGTAGAAGCCAATCCGGTCCCACTGCAAGAAGTTCTGAGAGAACCGAAATCAAACCCAGAGGACACCGGAACGGCTTCGACACCAGAGACTTCATCGGAACTTGTCCGCCACAACCCAAGGCCGGCCCGGACTACTAGAAGGCCGGACCGGTACGAGAACGGGGTGTGCTACTCGATGGAGTCACCGGCAAATGACCCGGAGGTGGGACAAGAGAACAATCAGGTAGTTTTCACGGCCGCTACCAGAGCCTTTCTGCTGAGCACTCGCTCACCCCGGACGCCCTCAGTTTGTTGGAGAACTTGGATGACGCATGTGACGCGTCCTTGCCAGAACTATCGGTTTCGGTCACCAGGAGCTTGAAAGAAGCTGAGGAAGCCCTAAGTGCACCGAAGCCAGTCGGTTTGGCAGCAAACCAGGGAGATCGGGAGTGCGGGAAGGCGACTGCCGAGGCCGGCTCGAGCTGCCCCGGGGCAGCTGCCTCAGACACGGATGTGGAGGACCTGAACAGAACCCTGACAGGAGAGGAGGAGGTCTGCCACGTGGCTACTGTAGGCTCTCTCCCAAGGTCTAGATTGGGGACCATGGTCACCAATGGAGGAGAGTGTTGTGGAATGTGGTCCACTGGGAGCTGAGCATAGGGCTGAGTTAAGCCGAGCCAAGCTGTGTTCAGTCAGGCGTGTTAATGAGGTCGGAGTTCAGCCAAGCCAAGCCAGAGGCATGCAGGGTCCAGCCAAGTAGAACGGAGGCGGAGCTTACTAGCTATATAAGCTCGAACATTTGTGTAGAAGAGCAGAGCTGTTCTGGGCCTGTTCATTGCCTGTTACTTGATTCTTTCTTGTACACCTTGATGAACTAAGCAGAAATATATGTATTGTATTCATGCACGAGACTTGTACTAGTGGAGGAAAGTGAAGGTCGCACAAACCTTTACAATATTACTTTGGTTCACATGCTATTTGTTTACTCGTATGTTGCTAATTGTATTCGGAACAAATACACTTCACTCCCTCTTCCGGCACACTACTCAATGCTCTTGTTTGTTACTTAATTAGTCTCTACAAATATCCAATGACATCCAACATGTAACAAGCGATAATACTACACTAGACGTGCGTACAAAGCTGCGACAGGCGCTACTTCAAGTAGGCCTACTTAATGGTGTAAGACAAATACCAATTGCAGTTTACCAAATCTAATGAAGCTCAACTTAGCTATGCAAAATTAGCTAACTTTTTTGACATTTATTTGAAGCTGCTCAAAGCCTGTGGCATGATTATTATAGAGCATATTTGAACATGGTCCAACCTTTTCACACATAGTGCTGAAGGGTTTTTCGAGGTCCAAAAACATTTTAACAAGTCATGGAATTACATGAGAAATATTTGGTTTTCATCGACCAAGTAGAACTACATCTATTCAAGCAGCCTACTATATTTTTTATCTTTAGTTTACATTGATAAGATATTGATATTATTACTTATTAATAATTATGTTTCAATAATGAGCGAGTGGACTGTTTTATATTTTTCGCTGCACGCCTGTTTGTTTTGTAGGAATTCAAGCTATGAAGGCCCAATCCGCATTCGGAGATCACGCCTCAAGCTTGTGGACCTGTAGAGCCAGGCAACTGCATGGATTTGGATGATTGTATATATAACGGTTATATGGCAGAACGTTATTTTAAATCTGGAACTCTGATGAGTGAACATTTAATATATTTGAACATTTCTAATATTTTAGGTTTATGTTTCAACTTTGAAATTATATGTTATCATAAGAGAGAATTCGATTCAGATAGTTTATATATGTGAAGTGTACTACGTAGTTGTTCAGGGTGTGAAGCACGTTCCATGAACAAGGTCTAGGTCTGGAGAGAGCCCTTAAACGCCGATCTCTGGAAAAAGAAAGGCTATTTGTGAGTAAAATATAATAGTAAAGTACAAAATAGGATATAGTTGTACAATACTACAAGTGATAATAAAATAGTTCTGACGCCCTAATAGGCGACAAACTGTAGAAAGTTAAAAGACACCCTAAAAAGTTGTCAATTTTTTCTCAGATCTCTAAATGTTCTAGAGAAGAAAATTTGGCAATAGAATATTTTGGAGGTCAAACAGCTGGAAGATGTTTGCTTGTCACAGATCTAGTGGTATAAGAATGTGTGTTGCTGTGAACATCAAAAGCAAGGATGAACGACTGGTGGACAAAACTTGAAAGGATTTTATTGGCAGTGATATTTTGGCTGACCGCCTTCTATCCTTAAGCAGCTCCAGATCTAGCTCTATTCTGGCTTCGGTAAGACTCCCCACCTTTGAGATTGGCCAAAAAGCATATTACATGCCTTTGAATGTTTTCTATTTGATATCCCTGCTTAATGGCGTGTGGATCTCACAGCTTTTAAGCTTACTGTACCAGTGTATCCCGCATCTTAGTATCACTAAATGAGCGGTTTAGATGGCACCACTAATACCACTTATTAGCAGGTATTATTAGTACCACTCGTGATGTGGTTTTATTAGCATCACTCATACAGAGATATTTATCTTGATGATTTATTATAAAGTATTTAGAATGCTGCAACATAATTATAGCATTGTTTAAAAAAAATTGTTTAAAATTGGTATTAGCTAAAATCACATCACAAGTGGTACTAAACTAATACCACTGCTTGAGCGGCTTTAAACAATGCTATAATTATGTTGCAGCATTCTAAATACTTTATAATAAGCCATAATGATAAATATCTCTGTATGAGTGATGCTAATAAAACCACATCACGAGTGGTACTAATAATACCTGCTAATAAGTGGTATCAGTGGTGCCATCTAAACCACTCATTTAGTGATACTAAGATGTGGGATGGGCTCTACTGTACAATTGGTCGGCAAAGAGTCAAATAAGCCAATTTTTTAAACATCTCTTGAAGCCTTGTATAAAATCCTTTTGATCATACCTACCTAGTCTCCGGTACCCTTTTGATACTATATCATCTAATTGAGTGTCCCAACTAAAGTCACCCTTAGATATTTGAATGACTTGACTATCTGCAGTAGAACACTGTGGAAAATGTACCTTACTGTTTCTTTGTCTCTTCTTTTAAATCCAACAAAACAGTTTGACACTTTCCACCATTAAACTTCACTTTCCATTTGTCTGCCCACTGCTCAAGAGATAAATAATCTTGCTTAAACAAATCAGGTTCATTGGCCCATTGAGTAGACAATACAGTAGGGGATCATCTGCAAAAGACTGATGGAAGAATGAATCAGAAAGCTATCTATGTCATTGATAGAACCCGAAAATAATGATGGCACCAATACAGAGCCTTGTAGAACATCAGATGTCACTGATAGTGATGTTGATGCAGCACCTTGGATGACTACTCCTTCGCTTTTGTCACTTGAAAATTTTATTATTCATCTGATAATATTTATGTCATTGCCTGGATTTAGCAAGTTGTCAATAAGTAAATCATGGGCAACCTTGTCAAATACTTTTGAAAAATCCAAAACCGCTGCATGAACAGGTATCTCATCATTAGCTGTTGTCGTAATATTGTTCTGGGTAGTAACGAGCTATGTAGTACAGGAGAGAGCTTTTCTGAACCCGTGCTGCTTTGGGCATAAAATACTATCAAGCAAAGGACTATTATTACTAAGGACTATATGCTGCAGGTTTTACATGAAATATATGTCTGAGAAACCAGCCTGTAGTTTTCTGAGTTCTCTCGATCTCTCTCTTCTCAAAAATTGGAACTACATTTGCCATCTTCCAAATATCTGGTAAAATGCCTTAATCTAAATAATATTGATATGTTTGTGTTAAAGATGTGGTTGCGGCAAATTCGAGTTAATTTTTAAAAAAGTGTTTTTTTCTGGCTATCAGTTGATATGTTGTTTGTTGTGTTAGGAAATCTCATTGTCCAGATATTTGAAGATTAAAATTGAAAAAATTTGATCGCGGTAAAAATGTTCAGGCCAAAAAAACACGCCCAGCTTGCCCAAAATGATGTAACGCGTGATACAACCTGTCTCTATCTTTCGTATTCACATCGGCTAATGCGATAAAAGTCCATTCTTACGCGGCTCTATTGGCATATATCTTATTTTGTATTTGCTCATGTTGGCTAGAATAAAATTTTAAATCCAGCTACAGATACACTATTATGAATGTTTCAAACACCTCAAATAAGGGAAATTATAAACTTGTCATATTAACTTCCTCTAAATGCTGTGTAAACATTTGAGTACCAACTACCAATTCTCCCGGTCTACGGTAATTAGGTTATCGAGTTAGCTTATTTCATCACGGCCTTTGTATCAGCTAAGTTCTCAGTTGCTACACGCACACCGGAAACTAGCTACTAAATAAAATAGGCACGCCACCGTCTTTGAAGTAATGTGTTCGAATATATGGCGAAACTAACTGCATCCCAAAAAGTCATGAATAGTCTACGTTATTTAGTCATTATTAGTATCAGTTTGTAGAAAATTTTACTGGCCCATTCGATTAGTTAATTCAAGTACAAAACAAACGGTTTCATGAGTTGACCAAAATAGTGAAAAAACTGATTCTGCCGAAGGATTACTAAAGCCATTCTTGCGCCTGGTTGGCAGTTTGTGGACACACTTGGTTTCACTTAGTAGGGTAGATCATAAAATCTTTTGAACTTAATATTTGGTCCGTTGGAATTGATTCAAGCTATGCAAAAGTACCTGTCAATACAGCTCTGATTACATTTCATAAATCCATCTATCAGGAAGATTTTAGCACAGATGATAACAGGGCTATAATGTATTCAATATGTTCTGCAAATCACATTTTGCATCATCTTCAACATTATTATTTTATTATATAATTTTTACAAGCAGAGAAATTTTCATCTCGGCATAAAGCTTTTATTAAAAATAGCCATTCAAGTCGTGGCCACTCACATAGTTTCAGCTCATACTGAAAGCTTTCCAATTGGGAGTTAGATAGATTTCGAGTGTAATTTTAAAAATGAATAAATGTTCAATAAAAGCATAAGTACGCCAAGCCAACGATTCGAAGCTTTGATTCTGGAAATTAAAGATGTGCATTAATCAATCGATTTTCCTCACTTTCTACAAGTGAGAAGTGAACCTCTAAAGTCTAATTATAAATCTAATTTACTAGCTAAAACTGCCACAGAAAATTTGAAGCAAATATAGCTAGGTGAAACAATAAAAAATTATAAAATGGTGATTGGTGATAGCAAAAAGTTATAATTCTATTAATCAGCACATGTACATGTATTAATGAGTACTAAAATTATTACTTTTATATAGTATATTCATCAATTTAAGCCATTGTATTGCTAGATGTTTTGGATTAAAAAGAAGCCGTCAAAAACTCACTGTGCATCCGTATCTCGCACATGCACACAGGAAATTACACTATAACCTCAAACAGGAAAATATAATCTGAATGTAAACACAACAGTATAATATCTATAGGAGACTCAATGTAAAAGATAAATTTACCACAATTCTCCTATTTTCCTCTGTAGCATAACGCTGCTGACGCCTGTCAGCTCTAACTATAAGCCGTCTGCCACAAACGTTGACCACTTGACGCTCAGAAAACTCAGAGTCACCTTCGCAAAAACTGGAAGCATTTTTACAATTCTGTTGTTCGTCAATAAAACGTGTCGATCGAGTAATTCATTAAAGTAACAATGTAATTAATTTAGTAAATGTCGATGCGATCTAATAATAGAGTAAAATCCCTAAATTTGAGATCACAGACAATGCGTTTTACGAGTGATAACATTTATTAGGACCATAGATATATATACCTAGATTGGCCAATAATAGCTAGCCCCATTGGTGGCCTTGTCAGACTTAAATGCCATGACGCAACGTAATCATATTGTACCTTACGCTTGACTGACCGCAAGATTCATCATTAGTTTACAATGGCTGAAGCTGAAAAGGGTGTGTCAGCTGCTACTAAGGTGAGTTTTTTACTACTTTTAATATCAAAGATAGGCTTGGAACTCCTAAATATCAGCTGTAAGGCTTTATAGTAAAAACTAGAACAGTTTTCATACCAATAGTGGACATATTTTCCCCATATTTGACACTTTGAAAAAATTATTGAAGACAATCAAATCAGCAGACATCATTGTTTGTCAAGTTACTATCAACTTCAACTTGTTTGATTCATTAACTGATTGACTCTCTCTTGGAAGGTTTCCTTAACTTTGCCCAAGGAGCTGCTTGTGTAATACTGCTACTTTGTGATGCTTGAGTCATTAATTTGGATACCATCTTGCTATAAATCACTAAGTCAGAATGGAATTCATATTCATTGCTATTTTGGCAGCGATCTCACCATTATTCATCAAACTCACAGTCATCTGAGAGGACTAGTAAGAATTGCTGCGTTGCTTTTGGATGTTCCAATTATCCAAGAAAATGCCCAGAGAAAAGCTTCCACAGGTAAGACAATATAACAAACATTCACCCTGCTAATCGTTGGGAGAATTCATGAACATACTACATGAGCATGGCTTGGAGCATGGTTATCTTTGGCTATAATCAGGCTTAAAAGTTTCCATTATTTGACAAGGTTAATGCTACACTTCTCAAAGGCAAAAAGTCAATAATCCAATGAGCAAAAAACACCACTAATTGTATGTATCTTTTATTACTTGTTAAGTTTTGCTACTGCTGCTGATCGCAAGGATGCCTGGATTAAAGCAGTGAGACGAGAACAGTGGACCCCAAGTAAATCTTCTGTACTTTGTTCAGACCACTTCACTAGTGAAAGCTACCAAGTATCACCTGGTATTGGGAAAAAAGCTAGATTGAAGGCCAATACCATACCAACATTAGAGTTTTTCTTTTAAGACATTGATAAAATTCAAATTTATCAAAGACAACTGTTGTAATGAGGGATAACTTATATCTCCCTCTCTCGCAAATGCTAGCATTAGCTGCAATTGTATGTATTTAATTTTACATTTTAAATAATCACATTTTCTTGTATTATTTTTTGATTGTTGCTTTTTGAAAGCATGTGGTAAATTATGACAATAACCAACATCTTCTTTCCGTTACAATATCTTGTTTTGAGTGTTTTATTTGCATTTTTAGAGTATGGAAACCAAGCAATATATATTTAATTGTTCGATATATAAATAAGTTGCACCAACATGCGAGTATATTAACATATGAGCTCAGTCTCGGAACGCATTAAGCTCGTAAGTTGAAGTATGACTGTATAAGTTTTTAGCTTTTAAGAGCTTGTAATCACCTTCTCATATATTTCACACCTACAACACAACAGAGTAAGGCACGGTGAATCTTATGATACCAAATAACTGTAATGTGAATTTTGTTGCAAGTCAACCTTTAACTTGCTTATGCATATTGTACAAATAACTTGGTATTGTCCTTTCGTGACTGGCTTCTTAGTGGTGGCAATTAGTGCTTGCCTGGCAAAGTTTTTCATCAATCCAGCGCTACTAAGCAACACTCTTGTCGCTTTCTCGCTGTGGTTGCAAACCTCAATCACCACAGGCAAAGACAAAGTCAAACCACCCTGATTCTTAACTGTAATTAGGGAATTCGTTACTTGGTTTACATCAACGTTGGTAACATCCACGATGCTAGTGATACAATCATTACACTTCAGCTTTGGTGACCTAGCCAGCTGTAAAATCATCATTCTGTCTCATTTTTGACTTCAGACATACTTGCATACTCATCATATTTAGTCATGTTTAGTTCAGCATATTAGTCTATTTACCTAGCCAAGGTCTGGCTCTTTGAGTGGGTGGGCTATTTCCCCTCCCCTCTCCATTCCCCTTCTCTCTATTCCCCTTCTAACTTATTCTTTGGAGAAGGGGAAAAGAGAGAATGGGGATAAGAGAGGGTGGCAAATAAAGCCATGATGGCTCATGATTTGTGTGCAACAATTCATAGCTTTTATAGTTTTAATCTATGGTGGTTATCAGATATTATCACAGAATTGCTTTAGTTTACTGGATTATGTATACAAGAAGGTTTTTATGTGAAAATAAATGTAATTTTGTTACCTTCTTCCCATTAGATTCATTGTAAACAGCAGTGCAGTCAAGCGTGAGGTACAATACAGTGATGTTGCGTCGCGCTATTTTGGTCTGACAGGCTTTTTCCCTATTGGCCAATCTAGGTATATATATCTATGATTAGGACCTATATAAAAACTTTGTGCTGATGATTTGTTAATAAAGCGATCTTATATTTATCGCTCGTGGACTTTTTTCAGATGTATCACTCGTTATGTCACGATTGAAGCGTCCGCTGGAATCTGAGCTTTTTAAAAGATGGCCTCATTCAAACGCATATATGTAATTCTTTGGACAGGGTTAGTCTACAAAGACAAAAATGACATCAAATTGTAGCTGATGTTTCAGCCTTTTATTGGTCTTAATTTTATTAAATCGACCTTTTTGACACAACCATATCTTTAAAATTGAAAGGGTGTTACTAATTCTTATATTAAGGTCATTTATTTGTAAATTCATCTGAACCTGGAGCTTTACCAGCTTTCAGGTTCATCCCTAATTCAGCCACAACAGTCTCTACAGACATGGAATCGACTATGGGAGCTCTCACGCTGAGGACAATGAAAAGTACTTGACTTTGAAAAAGCACTTTACAAACAATGTGTTAAAAATGTTTGTTGTTTCAGAGCATGACTTGTCTATAAAGCTGGAGAGTTGGAGCTGTTACCGTTGAGATTGCTACTTTTCCTCCAATAGAAAGAATAAGGAGGCGGGCCATTTCCTTTACTTAATGGTTCAAAAATAGTCTTAGTATTGCGATTACGTTTCATTTATCTAAGGAGTTTTTTATACATCGCAAGATTTTACACCTATCCAGGTCTTTCCATATGCATGAGCTCTTTGATTTTCTGTAGAGCTATATTTGCAGTTTAGATGCCTTCCTTGCTTCTCGTGAAACCACATTGATTTATTATTTGTCGATGCTTTAATATCAATCTTAGTTACAAGCTTTTTAATTGTCAACTTTAGGTCACTCCGAAAAATGTTCCACACTACATTGAGGTTTGCTCTATTAATCATTGCTGTAACTACATGAAGAAGGTACTATTTAATTATTCATTTACAGCCATGGTATCAGCCTTACAATGTAAGTTATAAAAACACTTAAAGATAACACTTTCTTCGTAAACCGAATACCTATATATACCGGTAATACTTTTGTAAACATTCTACTCCACTATACAATGATTGATAAGACCGGGATCACACTTACATACGGGACCGATTACACTTAGACCGTCAATCTGTGCATTGCTGTTAGTGAGAACAAGGTCTAAAGCGTTTCCTTTACAATTTGTTGGACTTGTTGATGGATCAGTATCTCTGCATATGATATCTAAGGTTTCTGACCTTGCCTACTCCCATTTGAGCTTAGCCTTGAAAGAGCATAGTATCCGTTCTACAAGGTGGTGCAGCCTTAGGAACTGTTGTGTTCCACAGTTCGAGTCTTATTGGTAATGGAAACTTACAAAAACTTTGGAAATCATTTGAAATTGAATCGACTATTACCATAGTTTTAGTGCTTTCTACTGCACCTATCTGATCATGCTTTGATTTCTGACAGTCAAAACAGTGTAATGTCACATTCCCTATCAACTACATAGAATGGTGTACCAGTACCAATAACAATGCTATATAGACTAACCCGAAAGTTCTCCTACCGACAACACAACAAGTATGCTGTGGTTGGCATATCCTATTAACTTAGCCCAAGAGCCTATTATCTTGCTTAGCCATAAACGTAAAAACTCAGCCTTTGGCATGATGCTCACCTCCACTCCAGTATCAACTGTCAAAGAATGTTCATTGACTTTTACGCCAGCTAATTAACTCGAGTTGGATAAGAAATTATTCACTGTAAAGGATCCACTGTAACCTTTTACCTCTCCACTTAGAACCAGCTGCTTGTTATAAGCAACTGGTAACAAGCAGCAACTACCTAAAAACAGGATATTAAGATGGAAAAGCGTGTTTTTAATTGTTGCACTCACAAAGTAACGCATACCTATTTAGTGGTTATAAACTGCTATAAAATGTAGCATTACTATGTACAATACTGTATGGAGTTCTTACCTTAGAGACTTCGAGAGAGAGAGAGACTTGATAGCAACATGCTCGGTACACTAGATTTTGTGACGCTATGTTACATAAACATTGAATTTATCTTAAATGACTTTAGTTTACTAAACACACACATTTGAAGCATGTTTTAATATTTTACTATTATACTCAAATCTAATTTTTCCTATGTTTTAATTTTTTTATATCTTTTCCCAACTTGACATTGTTTGCTTCACTTTTACTAAAACCTTTAGCTGACCTTTTGAAAACTATTTTTACCAAATGATACCGTTCTCGAAAATAGCCTCTCGCAAACTTGGCCATTTAGTGGCCACCGAGAACCGGCTCGTACCCTCATTTAATAAAGTCGTCTTGTATCACCATGCAGAAACTTGCTCGAGATTTTGCTCGAATCTCGATTTTCTTGTGTATTATAGTACTCATACATCAAAGTATGACCGTATCTGCGTTGTACAATATACTTATCCAAATATATTATCTCATTATTAGTATATAAGCTTATATAGTTATTAATAACATATTATAGTAATAATATATTATTATATATTGTCGGAAAAAGAAATTATGGGAACAAATTAAGTTGTCTTTAGTTATATTATATAGGAAATATTGCTTTGATATACATGCAAAATTGACAAAAGAGCTCAGTCCCAGAACACATTAAGCTCGTGTGTCAGGAATGACTGTATTGTGGTAGCAAAACAACTGTTGAGATTTGAAGTTTCCTATGCCCTTATCTCGTGGGCTTGGCTTCTCTCACTTAAATTTTAGGCTTCACCTAACTTTTCATCAAAACTTGACGGTCTCTCCGGTGCTGACCGATGTCCATCCTTGAAAGGGCATTCCTCTCTCTGTTCGCCAGGGTCAAGATGTCTTTTTGCCGACTGGATAGGGCTGTGGCAGGCCGGGCCGTTGAGTGTCCGGCCGAGTTAGCAGTCGACCAGTTTCTTTTACACTGTACCAAAAATATCATGTGGGCAATTAATTACGTGAACCTTAAAAGGTTCTTCGCTATCAACATCCTAATGTCTAGTTACTGTCAATTCATTTATGTTTCGAACCTGATTAGGTTTAGTCTCAAATATAGAAGTCTTTGCAAAATGACTGAAACCCTCGTATTTGCATTTGGTGATAAAGTACGAACCAGTATGTCCTCAAATAAAGTATTCTGTGGTTCTGTGTTGCTGGAGATTGATGATTTATAGCGGATATACAGCTATACAGCGGATATATGTAGATGCAGCTGCAAAATGCCCCTCTATCTCTGTTTGTTGGTTTTGCATAATGATTTTTTTGATGCGAGGTTTCTTTTGATTTCATTTGAAGTTAAAGTCACATAATTTTAGTTTTAACTCACGAGCTAACCCTTTTTCTCTCATACCAGCCAATAATCCAATTTTGAATCTCCTACGCCATTATGCCATTTCACTGGAATGATAGAGAGGTTCAAACTTGCTGGAGGTTTTATGGAATGGCTTGTTGTTTTACCTTGCTCACAGTAACAGATGCGTGAGATTTGCATATTACTTTCAACCTACTCGCAGCTCCATGTTGTGGTCTTAGTATTATAGCTTGTAAACAGCGTATGGGACCTCTTTTGTTTATTGCATTGATTGAAATAAAACAGCAATTCACATGTGCATGCTGTGACCAGTGATTAGTGTGCAGCTGCAACTAGATATGCAAAATAATAATTAAAAAGTAAACATTAGTGCTTATTTTGATAACTCTGATACAAACAATATCAGCTAAGTATTGGATTGTCACACACTATTTTGCTATATTATTGTCTGTTGAAACCAATGGACGGCTTGACCCAATGCTCCTTTTGATACAACTTGCAGGAGCCAACAGGTGACAGCAGAAACCCACTCTTTGTACTCTGCTAAAACCAACCAGGGTACTGAAACCAACACTTCCTGAAGTACAACCTGAAGTCAACAGGAGACGGTTGAAAATAGTTTACTACTAACTTACTACTAACTTACTATTAACTTACTATTAACTTACTGCTAGTTTATTACTAACTTACTACTAGTTTACTACTAACTTAGTACTAGTTTACTACTAACTTACTACTAGTTTACTAATAACTTACTACTAGTTTACTACTAACTTACTACTAGTTTACTATTAACTTACTACTACTTTACTACTAACTTACTACTAGTTTACTACTAACTTACTACTAGTTTACTACTAACTTACCACTAGTTTACTACTAACTCACTGCTAGTTTACTACTAACTTACTACTAGTTTACTACTAACTTACTGCTAGTTTACAACTAACATTCCTAATTACTGCTTATTGCTAGTTTGCTATTACCTGGTAACAGGTTGGAGTGACAGAATCAATTATGGCAGCCAATCACTGCACAGCTTCAATAATGCAATTTGTATTTGCTTTCATTTATTTTCATTGTACAGCAAGCTTATTCATATAATAATGTTTCAATTCATAGGTAAAGTCTACAACCAGCTGAAATACAATTGTTAGTGTGAACCATCTTATCCTAGATTCCACAACCTAACTCATTTTTAAGGGGATGCAACATCGGTAAAGTCTATGCATACTGTAAAAATGGTTACATGTAGATAATATAATTGTAATCCATGTTGATTTCTTTCTACAATGATTTTTTATCATTTGACTTGCTGTGCATGAGTAGTAGGGCGGGTCACTAGCTAGCTTGTAACATTGGCTATGTAGACAGCTATCAACTTAACCAATTGCAAGCTTTAATGCTACCGGAATACAACATTGCTGCTGGTTTGTGTAGAAAAAATAAATTTTATTATAATACCAGTTAAGAGTGCTTTACTACTCAGCAAGATTTTGCAGGAATTCAATTCTAAGAATTTTATTATGTGACCCTGTATATAATATACCATGTTGCAATATTCTATCCCTTTGCAATACTTGAAATTATGCAAAATTTATTTCTACTTAATTTTCAGCACTGATTCTACCAAACTTGTTTAAACAATATAAATATGGCGTATGCAAAATCTCCCAATTTTAGTTACACTGTAAATCTAACCCAAAGCTCAATTTTTTCTCAAAAAACTCAAATTTTGTAAATACATGCTTACATGAAATAACAATAAAATGCCTATTAGGCAGCAATCAAACACACTATCACACATTTAAAATTTCGGATAAGCCATCACTTTAAATAAACCGTTAG